>NW_020644111.1:538-891 GCF_003573695.1 Papaver somniferum
TCTCAGAACAAGATGGTTTGAGGGCTACCACAGATAAACGATGAATCAAGGATCTGTGAATCATGTTTAGTTGGGAAACAAACGCGTCAAGGTTTTCCAAAAGCAACAACATTCAGAGTGGTAGTAAGTCGCGACGTGGTATTCGATGAAAAAGCAAACTGGAACTGGAAAGAAACTAATGATGAACCAAGTAGGGATCCATGAATATTTCACATGAGATGGGGTCAAGTAATTGATGAAGGCGAAGGACCCATAATCATCAATGCCAATGGAAACAATGATGTTAATCAAGAAGAAGAAGAGAATAATGAAAACACTGAGAATAACGAAGAAGTAGAAGAAGAAGAAGAAGA
>NW_020644112.1:0-169 GCF_003573695.1 Papaver somniferum
AAATAGAAAATCGAGTACTAACAATACATACAATTGAGACATATTAGACACATAAATGTGTCTATCAACACCCCCAAACTTATTATTTGCTAGTCCTCGAGCAAAACTAATATTGAAAATAAAATCCTAACTCACTAGGTGTCCCTAGTGACCGAGTTAATCTCGGGAG
>NW_020644112.1:180-328 GCF_003573695.1 Papaver somniferum
ACCTAGCTATCTACAACGAACCTTGGGAGGCACTAAAGAATCTCCTTGGTTGGCATACTTATTGAATACAAGAGGAAGTACCCTGATGCGAAATTCCAATTGATGTACACGAGTTTGCACTCAAGCATACTAAAATTCATATATAAGT
>NW_020644112.1:528-918 GCF_003573695.1 Papaver somniferum
AAAGACACAAAAAGAAACGTAAAAAGGAACAAATAATAGTAAAAAAAATAATAAAAACCTAAAAATTCTACCTAAGCACAAATCCGCGTCGGCGGCGCCAAAATGATTAATGTTTTTTCTGAGGTTGTAGTAATGAAGGTTCAAACTCTCGGATTTGTGAAGGATAATTTTTTTTAGACTTAATAAAAATAAATAAATAATTTTATATGCACAATAATAACAAAATATGGGAGAGAATTTTTACCGGGGATCAGGATTCCACCATTCACCAAAATTTATGTGATTCAATAACAATTCTTATCATGCAATTCTAGACAATATAACTCCAATCAAAGGAAATTGTGATTCTAATCATTGCCTAAATTAGATTTTGAAAACATCCACTGTTAA
>NW_020644113.1:0-341 GCF_003573695.1 Papaver somniferum
CTCCGAAGGGTGCTAAATCAGGATGTGGTGGCGTAGAAGGCCTCCTTGGGTTCCCTTCGAATCCTGAAACTTCAGGAGGACCAAAGGGGTCAAACTGTGCACCTGGTGGAACCCCTGGAGGACGAAAATCAGGACGTTTATCAGCAGGGAGAAGCCAGCGTGGATCATACAGTAGGAGCCACCACCAACATCTGGACGCCTGGGATAAGAACTGCTGCTTCCAGTTGGTTTGAGCGTATCTTCTTCAAGTTTACCCACACTTCCATCTTCTTTGGCCATTGAAGCTTTTGTTATTTAAACCCGGTGTAACAAAGTAAAGTTGTGTGAATTCAATAGATTCA
>NW_020644113.1:541-755 GCF_003573695.1 Papaver somniferum
TCTTTTTGGCGAAACGCTGACATTCTTCACATCGTCGGGACATTCTTGCAGCATCTTGTATCATTGTGGGCCAGTAATATCCTTGCATTTTTGCTTTGTCGGCTAGTGATCTCATGCCGATGTGATTCCCTGCGTCACCATAATGGATGTCGTTTAGAATTCGATGCCCCTCTTTCCTGGATAAGCAACGTAGTAACGGTCCGAGGAAAGATTT
>NW_020644113.1:884-1000 GCF_003573695.1 Papaver somniferum
TCTTCTTCGTCGAAATCGTTATGGATGTCTTCTCCCACCTGATCTTCGATATTTTCTTCCACTGTATCTTGATTGGTAGCAAAGGAGAATTGTGATGCAATTGAAGGCTCGTATAC
>NW_020644114.1:0-412 GCF_003573695.1 Papaver somniferum
ACGTCCATGGTACCCCCTTCATCTACTGTGTGTATTAAGGGTGGTAGAGGATCAGCTTCGATTGTTGGTATCTCCAAGTTTGGTCCCCTCGGTTGAGTTTCCACCCGCAGTGCTAAAACTACTGGTATAGTTTGATTCTGACCGTTCGTTGACGGCATTCCGAAGGATGGCGGGTGTGTGGGCTGATGTGTCATAGATTCTGCCACCCCTTGTCTTTGTTGATGTACTTGGTTTGTAACCAAAGTTTTGTTAGCTTCTGCAGCCTGGAGAGCCGCAGCAGTCGCACTGCTCTTCGTAGCTGCTGCTTTGAGAGCCGCGGCTGCAATAGAGTTAGTGTTCATAGGCGAGGTGATTTACGCAGCATCCTGCCTCTGATTAGCTGTCTTAGCTTTGTCTCCTTTTTGCTTACTTC
>NW_020644114.1:423-1000 GCF_003573695.1 Papaver somniferum
TACGCAGCATCCTGCCTCTGATTAGCTGTCTTAGCTTTGTCTCCTTTTTGCTTACTTCGGGTCTTGATCGGGGTAGTCCTCGGTGTTTCCTTTGATGAGGCTTTGGTTTTTCCTGCCTCTAGTGTCTTTTCCATCTTGAGTCCTTTCTGCATAGGGGAATTTCAAATAAAGAGAACCAAAGATATCCACGTGGGTCGGGTTAGTGTCATTCGTACCCGAAAAATGTGTGGAATAAAAAATATTTACCTTAAGAAAGAAATGAGTTGCCCGAGGGCCTTAATAAAAGAAAAACATAAAGACTTCAACGGTCTTGTTTTCGCAATACAAATCCTCTAATAAACAATCATGGATCTATATCCGCAGTGAAGAACAAAAAAATAGGAGATCTTTTGAAAAGGAAGATCCGTAGCGAAAACTCGTGAATCTGATTATTAAGTCTTTTACTTAGTTTAAAATACGTCGCACGTGCAAATCTGTGATAGATAGCCGTGGATTTGTCTGCTTTGAAATGGTGTCCCTGAAGATAAAGACCATAAACCCAGAATAAAAAAGGTTTTGAAAGCACGCTGAAGCCTAA
>NW_020644115.1:0-140 GCF_003573695.1 Papaver somniferum
TACGCAGAACCTTGGAAGGCACTAAAGAATCTCCTTGGTTGGCATACTTATTGATTACAGGAAGAAGTACCCTGATGCGAAATTCCAATTGCTGTACAGTTTGTTGCACTCAAGCATACTAAAATTCATATAAAGTGACA
>NW_020644115.1:218-522 GCF_003573695.1 Papaver somniferum
AGATGGATATAGAAAAACATAGATGGTTTTGATGTTTACTAAGTGAACGGCGTTTCCCATATCTGTCTGAAGGCCTCCGCCAAAATGAACCTATCCTAATGGATTGAGATACTAGTCTGACTATTATCAACACACTGGCATATACAAGGGTACCAGTGGTCGATAACCTAACTCTAGGTCAACACAACTAGCATATACAAGGGTACCAGTGGTCGATAACCTAACTCTAGGTCAACACAGCTAGCATATACAAGGGTACCAGTGGTCGACTTTATTGAATTTATTCCTTTTAGTCAAATGGTCT
>NW_020644115.1:722-1000 GCF_003573695.1 Papaver somniferum
AAATAAGGAAGGATATTACCGTATCACATGAACGCGGGAGCCTCCCAGTAAATGCTAAATTTATAGTCATTAGCTAGACATCAAATACCTCTAAAAGAATTGTCACCTTCCAAAGTCATATATCAATAGTAGAAACAATTGTGGGTCCATAAGACCAAATAGAACTGCCACTAATAGGACACAAATGGTCAAGATCAGAAAAATGAGCAGAAAGAGCACAACCTGATCTAAAGTTTCTCGCAAGACAAATGGATTTATCTGGAGTTCCCAATTGGGCT
>NW_020644116.1:0-195 GCF_003573695.1 Papaver somniferum
GACAAACCCATATCTTCTTTAAGAACAATTCTTCCTCTTCAAGCCCACTTCTAGCCTTTTGGTCTTATGCACAACATTCTTCGCGGCTTCCTTGTGTAATTCCTCCCGGCTTTTCACTACTTTTCTTCTCTTTTCGCTCCGCTATTCATCCAAACTTTATTTATTACCTAAAAATGCAAAATTAATTAATAAAAA
>NW_020644116.1:395-591 GCF_003573695.1 Papaver somniferum
AGTACTTTAGGTTAATAGAATCGACACATTTTCCTAAGAATGACCACTACTCTCACTGTGGTCAACTATGTAAGTCATATCTGATTGACTTAGAGGATCCACAATTATTTAGGTTATTACTCGTGATTCTAAGTTCGTATTTGAGTTTTTACAGACTCTAAGACCTAGTGATTCGGATCCCATCTATGAAGAAACG
>NW_020644116.1:602-1000 GCF_003573695.1 Papaver somniferum
TATCAAATAAGATCTAAACTTGTCTAATGCAAATACCACGGCAAGTAACTCCTTCTCGGTAGTCGAATAGTTGAGTTGAGCATCATTAAGAGTTTTACTAGCATAGTATATCACATATGGTAGTCTATCAACACGCTGTCCTAAAACAGCGCCAACGGCATAATCAGAGGCATCACACATGAGTTCGAACGGTAGTTCCCAGTTGGGTGGTTGGACAATAGGAGCTGAGGTGAGGAGAGTCTTGAGTTCTTCCCACGCCTTCACACAAGCAGCATCGAAGTTAAAGACAACATCTTTGGCAAGTAGATTACACAAAGGTCTTGAGATTTGGCTAAAGTTTTTGATGAATCGCCGGTAGAACCCAGCGTGCCCTAAAAATGATCGAATACCCTTCACAG
>NW_020644117.1:0-215 GCF_003573695.1 Papaver somniferum
TGATTGATTGTGGTCTCAAACCGTAAAACCATGTTTTGTCCCTTTCTTTTAAAGAAAATGTAAACAAACGCAATTTCAGAGAGTCTTCGGACAAATGATCAGGTTGCATAGTCCGACAAATTTGTTCAAACTCTCTTACATGAGTATATGGGTTCTCAGAATCGAACCCTCGAAATATAGGAAGTATTTGTATCATGCTTGCATTTATTTTAAAA
>NW_020644117.1:415-872 GCF_003573695.1 Papaver somniferum
TAAGTGTCCCTAGTGGACGAGTTGAAGTCTCGTGAAGGTTTACCAGAGGTGTGCCTACAAAACCTAAGGACAAAATATAAGCTCAGATTCCATCAAACGTGACATGTGCAAAACAGTTAAATCTCACAGCAAAATGGAGATGTCAATCTAGCTATCGAAGGCACAATCCTAGCACTGATAACAAATAAAGACATGTGATAAGAGTGTAAAGTGTATCTACACATGTGTAAAGAAAGATCTGAAGTTATGACTACTAATCACCAAGAGATAGTTTCTCAGGCTAAGAACTGAGGTCGAAATCTAGCTAGCTGTCCGGACTTTACGAGAATTGTGAATGAGTTGGAGGTATTTCACAATTACTCGCGTTGTACATCAATGGCATACACCCTCCTTGCTTATTACAATGAAACAACAAAATGACTATTTACATGACTCTTATTTACATTGACTATTCTCT
>NW_020644118.1:0-476 GCF_003573695.1 Papaver somniferum
CTTCTTGCCATGTGTCAAAAGCAAAATTTATGAACGGTTCTCTGGTTTCAATAATAAGTGGAGCACCATGTGATATCGTTTAAAGCTTTGGGAAGTATAAGAAATGAGTAGTAAGAATGAAAAATATATTTGGAAATCATTAAGACAAACACGAGTTCCGAAATATACAAAAATATATTTAGAAATCATTAGACCTGAGTTTCTCGTTCGGATGAACTGAAGACGAAATATATCAGATTGGAAAATCACAGGTTCAAAGATTGCTAGAATTAGACCTGAGTTTCTCGTTCGGGTGAACTGAAGACGAAATATATCAGATTGGAAAATCACAGGTTCTAAGATTGCTAGAGTTAGACCTGAGTTTCTCGTTCGGATGAACTGAAGACGAAATATATCAGATTACTAGAGTTAGACCTGAGTTTCTCGTTCAAATGAACTGAAGACGAAATATATCAGATTGGAAAATCACAGGTTCA
>NW_020644119.1:0-398 GCF_003573695.1 Papaver somniferum
TAAAATTATGCAAAATATGACAATTCTCAACAGGGTGGTCTAAACTACCACATGCGGGACATGCATAGATTTCAGGTTGCCTAAGAAAATTAGATGTGACAGATTCCTCATGTGATTGCATTTCTAAAGCTGCGATTCGAGCTTCTATTTGATCCATAAGTGATGATTGTGTGAGTGAGGCACTAGCAAAATGTTCATTTTCACGTTGCGATAAATGATGCATGTATGAATAGTCATTAGGATTCATGTATTGAGGCTCGGGACTTTGAAAATGTCCATAATTCCTATGACTATTGACATCATGGTCCGTGGATGGTTCATAACGTGGCACATTCCCATAAGCAAGTTCTCTAAGAGTTTTATTTCCATCTCCAGGAGCAGACCAAAATCCAGACATG
>NW_020644119.1:598-1000 GCF_003573695.1 Papaver somniferum
GGTTCTTTTCCTTGGTGGCGTCCCAGCAGAGGAAAAACAGGTTCAGAACAGCAGGTCCAACAGCAAATGAAGTGAAGCAGATGCAGATGCAAATGCTATGAAATGAAATACAAAATAGCTAGAAAAAACACAGATAAAACACAGCACCAATCCCCGGCAACGGCGCCAAAAACTTGGCAGGCTTCCAAAAAGGTATAGAAATTATCCCCGGCCAAAAACTTGGTGGGCCCGGAGATATGTATGAAATTAAGCGCAATAAAAACGGGGGCCTACAGTAATACCGCAAGTGCACGGTTGTCGGTTGTAGCTCGTGCAAGTACGGGTCGATCCACAGAGATCGGGTGTGTTTTGGAGTGTTTCTAGCTAATTGGGTTCCTAAATTGCTATTGGGCTTTGAAGCCT
>NW_020644120.1:0-375 GCF_003573695.1 Papaver somniferum
TGAAGTTGTTGGAGTAGTCTTTAATCTTTATTGATGAAGGAACGAGCGAAAGAATACTGGACTTGAAAAGTACGTACTTGCTTCTATTCTTTTGTGAAGTTCTGGAACGTTGCGAAGTAAATAAGAAGTATCATCTCTTGAAGTATGTGAAGTATGAAGTATCCTTGAAGAAGTATAAGAAGCATGAAGTATCCTCGATGAAGTATAAGAAATATTCAATTCTCAAAAAATAAGAAGTATCCGTCCTTGAATGAGAATAATAAGTATTGCCTCTATCATGCGAAATTATTACTCCATTTTTGGTGATTCTCTCCGAGAAGATAAAGAACATAAAATGTTTTCTTGGTAATCCATAGTTGCCTCTGTTCTTTATCT
>NW_020644120.1:386-1000 GCF_003573695.1 Papaver somniferum
ATGATTCTTGCCGAGGAGATAAAGAACATAAAATGTTTTCTTGGTAATCCATAGTTGCCTCTGTTCTTTATCTATGAAGGTAGAATCCTTGAGAAAATGTTGAATGTGCGAATTGTTTCCTCATTCTTATCTTGCCTCTGTCTCATGTGTTGTGCTCATGCGATAGTATAATCTCTTCAAGTTGCTTATAATTGTGTGAAATAATTGAGCGAAATAGTCATATCGTTCGGAATAATCACATTCTGCGAAATTCTGACACATTTGACGAAATTTTGAACCATTCTGCGAAATTCTGAATAATTCTGCGAAATTCTGAATAACTCTGAGAATCTAATGCTTATGTGATGATTATGTTATGAAATGTGTATGCGATGTTTATGCCATGAAATGCTTGTGCAATGCTTTTATGATGCGAGTATGATGCTTGTATGATGAGAATGCTTATCTATTGCAATGTATAGTTAATGTTTGTGTTACTTAGCTCATTTTGCCGTCTAAAATTGATGTAGCTTTAAATTGCTTCCATTCTTCATTTCTCTGGCTTTTTCTTCAATGTATGCATTCCTCTTCGTGTAGTTATTGTTCCTCACAAGTTCTTACTTGTGTTTCATCTT
>NW_020644121.1:0-493 GCF_003573695.1 Papaver somniferum
TCATGCAGACAAGGAATTATCCAAGGCAGATATTGAGTTTGTTTTTACTTTTAACAATGTAAATTTCTCAGTGTTCAGATGGGATGAGAAATTCTGGAAGTCATCATGTTCATCATCGACAATCTTTCATGTTGAAGTTTTTGGGGTACCTTATCAATTTTGGTCATCTAAAGTCATACATCAAATTGGTAGGTTATGTGGTGATGTTTTGCTAATCGACCCTGCAACTCTCAAGCTGGAGGATTTGAATGCAATCAGGCTAAAGATCCGTAAAAATAAAGGAATTAATTCCATTCCTAGAAGTGTGAGTATATTTTCAGATATGGGTGAATTTACAGCTCACATCTTCATTGCCGGAAACACAATATCCTCAAGATCTCGTTCGAATTTGAATTTCGGTCAATGGATATCTCCGAATTTGGTGGATCATCAGCACGAGAGGTGGAAGACTACAGAAAATTATGGTAACTCTATGGACTCATTAATTACAAAA
>NW_020644121.1:504-1000 GCF_003573695.1 Papaver somniferum
TAATTTGGTGGATCATCAGCAAGAGAGGTGGAAGACTACAGAAAATTATGGTAACTCTATGGACTCATTAATTACAAAAGATTTTCAGCCGTCTTCTACGGATATTTTTATGACTTCTCCAGCAAGGAACTTTCAACAGATATCCGAAAAGTTCAAAATCAAGGATCCGGTAAGAGAAGGAAAAGACGACGTAAGCCCAGGAAACATAAAAAAAAATCCAACACAACATGGAAAAAGGTAGAGAAGATATCTTTATTATCCCGTGAAACTCCTGTGAGTATTGATGAAGCAACAGACATGGAGATTGATTTTACTCCTGCTTTCAAGATGAGTCTCGAAGCCCTTGAAGTTTCTGATATGTTATCTGCAGCAGATCCTAAACCTATCCATTCTAAACCTCCATATAGGTACACTTATATCACTAAGAAAATCATAAAAAAAAATTATTTCATCGACCCCATCCCAAGACCTGTTTCCACCATCGTCTCTTTGCCAA
>NW_020644122.1:0-418 GCF_003573695.1 Papaver somniferum
TCATTCCAAACTGTTCGAAATTGGAGTGTTTTGTGTTATCTGGACTTGCTTCTATGATATTCTGAATTTGAAATTTCAATTAGATGTTACTCACTCAGTCTCTCTGATCTTATCTTGTTTTTCATTCACTAACATTTTCTTTCTTTTTCATTTCTCTTACAAACTGAGTAGTACAAGTACCCATACATATAGGCTTTTTAGCCGACCTTTCAACTCTCTAATCTTCTCTAGAATTTTCATTCAGATAAACTATTTTGACTGACACACTATACAGACTCCAGAGAGTTCTTTTCTCTGTCTTTCATTTCACACTTGTTCACATTACAGGACACACTTTAGCAAACTCTAGATTTTTCTTGTCTCAAACTTCATTCACACTAACCTGACAAACTAACTAGATTATTTTTCTAACTTCTTT
>NW_020644122.1:428-1000 GCF_003573695.1 Papaver somniferum
CTAGATTTTTCTTGTCTCAAACTTCATTCACACTAACCTGACAAACTAACTAGATTATTTTTCTAACTTCTTTACTGTTTTACAGTCTTGTTAACTTTTGGAAATGCATTAACTCCAACACAACAAAGTTACAATGCAGTAACCATCATTCGGGGATTAGATTTTAGGTTGATTTCAAGAAGCAATCAGAGGTCTTAGTTGTAGAGTTTCTAGGTAACCGCGGAGATGTTTGCATCATGATCATACTTACCAATCTTCTGTTTTGTTCTTCTTCAGCTGCTAGTTCAGCAATCTTACTGGTCATCAAAAAATAAAAGAAAAAAACCAGTAAAATCATCAAAAAATAAAAGAAAAAAATATTGATGTGAAATTCAAATGGAGCTTGAAATTTCCTCACTTTTGCATCAAGGGGTTCGCTTGAACTTGACCCAGGACCTTTCCTCTGCAAATAATCTCAGTGGTGTTAGTTTTTGTTTGTATCTTGGGGAAAACCAAAAGAAATATGATTCTTTTCCTACTTTTCATTATTCCCCAGAATCTAAACTTTCAGAGTGAATCTTAACAGGGTAAAA
>NW_020644123.1:0-262 GCF_003573695.1 Papaver somniferum
CATAGAAGTCTGGGCTTTCGCCTGTATCTTGCATGGGTAGACGGAAGGAATATCCTGGATGATTGCTCTGATTTCACAAAACAGTGACCCGATCCTGTCCAGCGACTCCTCATGATAGGAGGACCGGCCTCCATCAACCCCACGACATCTCTCCAAAGACCTGGCGGTGCCATCATTACTAGGAGACTCCATCACGGTATCAAGAGAAGAACAGGGTTTACCCTACCTACAATCACTGGAAAGAGGAAGATGACGCAATTTC
>NW_020644123.1:273-473 GCF_003573695.1 Papaver somniferum
TATCAAGAGAAGAACAGGGTTTACCCTACCTACAATCACTGGAAAGAGGAAGATGACGCAATTTCACCAGCAGTATATATATATTATACAAACCTTAAAAAAGAAGAAAGGAAAGAAGAAATGACGGGTGTAACGCTTCCGGATTTTGAATTATAAAAGAATGTCTTGATTAAAGCCGTGCATGAAGGAAGGAAATCGGG
>NW_020644123.1:673-1000 GCF_003573695.1 Papaver somniferum
CAAAGGTCACTTATAGTGAGCAAGACTTTGTTCACCCCAACGCAACTTGATTGTGTTGGAAGTGCATCCTCACCAATGAATGCCCTGCTTTGTATATGGTGAGGGAAGCATAAGAATTGGGGCACACAGATTATGTTCGCTAAGGTGGTAGAATTCAATTGTATTCATATAAAAAGGTATGTCTATAAAATTGAGCATGATTTGTACTTTTATTTGCTTGGAGAACTTATAGTGATTCACATACCTTACTAATCGTTTTTTTCTACCTAACTTGATCTTTGTTTAAGGTTCTTAAATGTTTAAGTTTGAAAATATTAGTTCGGGATG
>NW_020644124.1:0-275 GCF_003573695.1 Papaver somniferum
GCTCTTTAGGGTTTTGATTTGGCGGTTTACAGCGTGCGTCATATACAAATGCCCGTTTCAAGACAGTGTATTAAGAATAAAACGGTTAGTAAATGCAGGAAGTAATGGTGAAACGCTCTTTCATTATGGAACATCAATTCCATCAAATTCCATCAATACCAAGCGTTACCACCTCTTCCCATTTAACTCATCCGTTTCTTTTTCTTACGAGGCCAGAGTACGTTTCACTTAGACTTGTATAAATAGGTCTTACCTATTTCCACCAAGACAACAAG
>NW_020644124.1:286-632 GCF_003573695.1 Papaver somniferum
AAACGGTTAGTAAATGCAGGAAGTAATGGTGAAACGCTCTTTCATTATGGAACATCAATTCCATCAAATTCCATCAATACCAAGCGTTACCACCTCTTCTCATTTAACTCATATGTTTCTTTTTCTTACGAGGCCAGAGTACGTTTCACTTAGACTTGTATAAATAGGTCTTACCTATTTCCACCAAGACAACAAGTTTTTGGTCAGGATAAATACAATACTCAGAAAGGCAACTTTGCTAGCTTTCCCAAAAGCTTTCACCTTCTGATACAAGTCAAGTAATACTCTTCCAGAACTGTTCTGGTCTCAACACTCTCTTCGCTTCCCTCCCTAAACCAGCCCTTCT
>NW_020644124.1:763-979 GCF_003573695.1 Papaver somniferum
ATAAATAGGTCTTACCTATTTCCACCAAGACAACAAGTTTTTGGTCAGGATAAATACAATACTCAGAAAGGCAACTTTTCTATCTTCCCCAAAAGATTTCACCTTCTGATACAAGTCAAGTACTATTCTTCCAGAATTTTTCTGGTCTCAACACTCTCTTCGCTTCCCTCCCTAAACCAGCCCTTCTTCTCCTCTTTGTGACCGAAGCAAATCCGG
>NW_020644125.1:0-182 GCF_003573695.1 Papaver somniferum
TGGAGCTCCGCTCACAAGGTTGAGTGTCCTTCATGGCGATTTATTCTATGAGATTGAGTCACATCCCCTTTGATGTGGATCTAACTACCTCTCTAGATAACCCTTTCGTCAAAGGATCTGCAATATTCTCTTTAGACCTTACAAAGTCTATAGAGATGATGCCAGTAGAGAGTAGTTGTTTC
>NW_020644125.1:382-728 GCF_003573695.1 Papaver somniferum
GAGATAAGATTCTTGCATATGTCCGGGACGTGATACACGTCATTCAATGCGAGAGTTTTTCCTGAAGTGAGTTTCAATTCAACCTTGCCTTTTCCCACCACTTTAGAGGTAGAAGAGTTTCACATAAACAATTTCTCATCATCTCCTACTTTGTTATAGGAGGAGAAAGCATTTCTGAATTTACAGACATGCCTAGTGGCTCCAGAATCAAGCCACCAGTCTCTCACATTGGTCACATTAGAGACAAGGTTGACTTCAGACACCATGCCAGTAAAATATCCAGAATCATCTACTACGTTTGCCTTATTTTTCTGTTTAGGATCATTTTTGGTCTTTTTAGGTGCCC
>NW_020644126.1:0-216 GCF_003573695.1 Papaver somniferum
TTGAGGAGGTCCCTCTGGAGGACCCTGTTTACCCTTGATTGACCATCGAGGCGATTGTATGTTGTATATTAGTTTTTGATTTTTCTCTTCACCCTGGTACTATCTTTCCGACTTCTCTCTTTACTGATTCCTCATGTTACTTTACTTTTTGGTATTGCTCTTTCATTAGAAACATTGAGGACAATGTTAGATTTAAGTTTGGGGGTGGGGAAGAAC
>NW_020644126.1:416-802 GCF_003573695.1 Papaver somniferum
AGTAATGAGCGAAGATTCTTAGTCCAAAGGTGTATAAATAGGCTACTGGGGTCGAGCAGAAAGGGGGATGGATAGTTAGGGAGACTTTAGAAGACAACAGAGGTGAGAAATCAAAGTTGCAAAGAACTCCATTGTTGCTGCTGGTGAAGAACACACGAAGAAAAACGACCCACGGAGAACCGTCGTTCATGCTACAATGGAGCGACAGACTTATTTGCACAGTAACAGTGACACTAGGGCAGACTTATTTGCAACAGTGACAGCTACACAAACCTTATATCGTTCTTTGTAACAGTTTGGTTTGTAACAGAAATAATTGTTACAAACCCGGTTTAAGCATTATTTCTCCCATTTTCTTCATTTGTAAACCCCTTGAGCAATAAAAA
>NW_020644127.1:0-440 GCF_003573695.1 Papaver somniferum
TATCTGCACTTAACTTCCACAACCCATGCAACATCTTTACGTAATTTTCTTTCCAAGTTTAACCGATATCTCTTCTTTCCTGCTTTAATCGAGAATCAATTATCTGGCAAAATTTGATCTATCCCAACCACCACAATATCTTCTTATATCCATATCACATATACCCATTAAGTTTCAGCGATTTAATCTCCTTATAACACCTTCAAAAATCGATTGGAAAATCTACCAGTGTATAAAGAAAATTTCCCGCCAAAATTTATTTTTGATTTTGAGAAGAAGGGTGCCCCTTAACCAGAGCTGGGGTGCGAAAAGAAATTGGGGTGGAAATAGTAATTTTTCTAGGTTCCTCAATCACATTTCTGGGGCGTTTCCGGTGCATTTCTGGGGTGCCTTTAGTAATTTTCTCCGGGGTGTAAAACACCACTTTTTGAGCCCATTTC
>NW_020644127.1:508-1000 GCF_003573695.1 Papaver somniferum
CATTTCGCCGCAAGGGATTATTTCTCTAAAAACATCTACAAAAACACAAAATAACACAATAAGTACTTAATCGAGTCTAACAATACAGAATATTGAGAACAAAATAGACACATAAATGCGTCTATCAGCCAGTACGCGTACGGGTACGCATACTCTATCTCCCGGACTTCACCTGACCCTTTCCAGTATGCATACGGGTATGCATACTACACCGGTCTTGGATCAACATATATGCAAGTACGCATACTATGTTTATAATCTAATCATGGTTAAATGTTCTATCACCATTTCAATTATTGAGACATTCTTAGAAGATGACAATAGTTGTCTCACACAAACTATTAGCTTCAAACCAATTTTCAAGTGATCGAATGATAAATTTGAAACATTCCGAGTCTACATCAAATGATTGTCTCACAAAAATCATCTAAGATGTACTACCAGGCGATTTTCATATGATCATCTTTTGACTTTCGTCAAGAATATAAGATA
>NW_020644128.1:0-125 GCF_003573695.1 Papaver somniferum
TGCACCACCCCGGGTTCTCTCCGGCCAACTTCAGGATAGGGAAGTGGTCATAGATCCATGCCTATATACATAAGAAACCAAGTTTTAGTAAATAGATTGTGTATATTCGGTAGTAATTTCCAAAC
>NW_020644128.1:325-606 GCF_003573695.1 Papaver somniferum
AACAATTGTCTTGAACCTTTCACATTCACCGGATAAAGGCCACGCAAGCATTTTTGTTGGTGCGGCGGTAGGTTTGAGTAGACGGACCGCATCTTGATGATCCTATTAATACAAGTATTACGATGTAACACATAGACAATACATTAATAAAAAATAGTAATTTTATTACCTCGATTTCATATATTTCTCTGGCCCATGAGTCTTTGTATCCAAATAGCAATTTTCCTCCATCCGCTGGTAGTCCAAGGATTGTGCCTGCTGGAATACCCTTCTTCTTCAAG
>NW_020644128.1:806-1000 GCF_003573695.1 Papaver somniferum
ATATTCGGCAGATAATCATCAAATCTTTCTTCCGAATACTGTCGATGTTCTTGAAAAATGAAGAACACGACTACATTCGGAAGTAAATGAGCATGCATATCGTCCGAATCTGGATAAATAATCGAAAACCCTAGAATTTTTTTTTCTCGATTCGACGAATTAAAGCGAAATAAACCCCAAAAATGATAGATTCT
>NW_020644129.1:0-1511 GCF_003573695.1 Papaver somniferum
TACTGCTATCGACATTACTACTCTACCAAACCCTACTATCAAAGATGGAAAACCAGCTGTGGTTATTCCGCATGATTATTATGAAGAGGGTTGTCAAATATGGTGCTTCAGTCTCATTGGGAGGCTGGATCTCAAGGGTATCAAACTCAATGATGTTAAGATTAACTTGGAACAACAATGAAAGCTTGGAGAGGCTAAGGTGCAGTTCATCCCCATGAACCGGGGATTCTTCATCATCAAGTTGTTAACACGGGAAGACAAAGAAAATTTTTATCGTGAGGGTAACAAGGATCCATGGATTGTGAACGAGCAACCTTTACGTCTGATCGAATGGTATCCATGGTTCGATGCTGATAAACAATGTACCTCTCACTCTACCGTATGGGTCAAGTTTCCAGGTCTTCCGGTTGAAATGTGGGTGGAGAAGACGTTGTTAGCTTTGGGCAAATCTCTTGGAACTCCTATTGTGGTTGATAAGCGAACCCTAAACCATAAGTATGGGCATTACGCCTCAGTCCTGATCGATATTGATTTTGCAAAGCTTAATACAGATTATGTTTATGTTGAAGCTGGTGGGCGAAATTTTTTGCAACCATTTAAAATCTTGAAAAGGCCGAAATATTGTTCCAAGTGCAAAATAGTTGGTCACCTAGACTCAGAGTGCAGAAAGAAGCATGTTACTGCAGTTAATACGCCACCCGCTATTGCTAGTACGTCGCAGCAATCTAATGCTCTTTTTATCCACCAGGGTGACACTAATACAGCATGGCAAGTTGCAGGTCAAAAGAAGAATGGTAAAAAAAATCGAAAGGGAACAGTTGATTAACAACGTACAACCTGCTACTGTGAGCATTGAAGACACTGTTGAGTTGGAACAACAGTTACAAGATGAACTCGTGAATTCCAAAGTTGTTTTGCGCAGGGCTACAACTGAGTTTGAGAGATCCAAACAAGCTAAGCTTGCGCATTCAGTTTTAGTTAAAATGGAAAAGTCGTTGAGTATTGTTGCCTTGAATACTAAGCCAGTTGGGAATGTTGAATTGGCAAGAACTAGACTTCCTAATCCTGGTAGGATTCCTGTTTTATCTTTGCCTACATCGGTGTGTGATGCTCTTGAAGAAACTTCGGAATATATCTCTCATAACAAATTCAATATTCTGGGATCAGTTGGTGAGACTTTGAATAACCCTCTTTTGGAGATTAATAAGGTTGATGAAGTAGCTAAACGTGCTAAGCAGCAGCAGTTGATAGCTCTTTAAGCAAAAATTGATGCTTTGAGAGATAATGATTCCATGTCGGACTCGGAAGAATCTGAATTGGGAGTTCGTGCTCGAAAGGGTTCTTCACCAAGAATAAAATCCTCCTCAAATACTTCTCATCAAGTAAAGCTATCTAAAACTCAAACCCCCAAAGTTTAATTATGCGGGTTCTCTTTTGGAACATAAATGGAGTTGCTCGTGATGCAGCTCAATGTAAACTTAGAGAGTTAATTAGGGAGATCAAGCCGGATA
>NW_020644130.1:0-349 GCF_003573695.1 Papaver somniferum
TCCACCGGCTTTCTCCCGTGTCTTTGCTCTTTTGGCTCCGCAACTCATCTAGTCTTTATTTGGTACCTAAAAATACAAAATTAAACAATATTAAGTAATTATCCTTGAGGAGAGTAAAATACAAAATTCATTACAAAAGGGGGAATTATGGTATGCAAAATGGTATAAGTGCCAATAAAACGATGATAAATAATGCAATATTTGGCGCCTATCAAATACCCCTAAACCTGGATTTTACTTGTCCTCAAGTAAAACAGAAACTAAGGAAATCCTACCTATACCACTGTCGCTGGTCTCTCGAATGCATTTAGCGTATGCACTAAGCCTTTTAAACCACTAAGTGTCCCTA
>NW_020644130.1:360-854 GCF_003573695.1 Papaver somniferum
AATTTTACTTGTCCTCAAGTAAAACAAAACTAAGGAAATCCTAACTATACCACTGTCGCTGGTCTCTCGAATGCATTTAAAGAATGCAATAAGCCTTTTAAACCACTAAGTGTCCCTAGTGGACGAGTTGAAGTCTCGTGAAGGTTTGCTTAGAACGTACCTACAAAGTTCTAGGTCAAAATATGAGCTCAGATCCCATCAAATGTGACATGTGCAAGACAGTTTAAGCTCACAGCAAAATGGAGATGTCAATCTAGCTATCTAAGGCACAATCCTAGCACTGATAACAAATAAAGACATGTGATAAGAGTGTAAAGTGTATCTACACATGTGTAAAGAAAGATCGGATGTTATGACTACTAATCACCAAGAGATAGTTTCTCAGGCTAAGAACCGAGGTCGAAATCTAGCTAGCTGTCCGGACTTTACGAGAATTGTGAATGAGTTGGAGGTATTTCACAATTACTCGCGTTGTACATCAATGGCTTGCACCC
>NW_020644131.1:0-614 GCF_003573695.1 Papaver somniferum
CTAATCAAGTCTATCTTTTCCTTGTCTACTTCGATCCCTTGAGAGGAAACGATGTGGCAAAGTACAATTCCATTGTTTACCATAAAGTGGAATTTCTCCCAGTTTAAAACAAGATTACTGTCTATGCATCTTTTCAGCACAAGTTCAATATTATTTAAACAAATACTCCCCCCGTTCCGATTTACTTGACGTTGTAGAATTTTTCACGGATATTAAGAAATATCAGAGAGAGTAAAATCTTTCCAATAATACCCATATTAATTCCTACTTAAAGATTTAAATAACCTAGTTTTGTGTTTCTATAATATAGAGAAAGTTATCAATCCCGTAGTAATGTACTTGGGATGTACAAGATTGAGTATATATCCTCCATGGGGTGTATTTAAAAATTATAGAGTAAATATTTTTGTGTTGATTACCATGAGAATTAATTCTCTGGTGTGATTCCAAAGCAGGGGTAGATTAGTGAAAATTGAGAAAAAAAAATTAAGACTATCATCTAATTTGGAACATAAAAAAAACCCTAAAAAAGCAAGTAAAAAATGGAACGGAGGGAGTATCAAATGAATCGCCATAAACACTAAAGTCGTCCATAAATACCTCAATGATGTTTT
>NW_020644131.1:625-1000 GCF_003573695.1 Papaver somniferum
AGCACAAGTTCAAGATTATTTAAACAAATATCAAATGAATCGCCATAAACACTAAAGTCGTCCATAAATACCTCAATGATGTTTTCCACGTAATCAGAAAATATACTGATCATACATCTCTGAAAAGTGGCAGGCGCATTGCAAAGACCAAACGACATTCTTCTATATGCGAATGTATCAAAAGGACAAGTGAAAGTAGTCTTCTCTTAATCCTCCGGTTCAATAAAAATTTGATTGTATCCCGAATAACCATCCAAAAAGCAATAATGTGAATGTCCCGCTAACCTATCTAACATCTGATCAATGAAAGGCAAAGGAAAGTGATCCTTGCGGGTAGCCGAATTTAGCTTTCTGTAGTATATGCACACACGCCAT
>NW_020644132.1:0-438 GCF_003573695.1 Papaver somniferum
TTAATTTTTATTGGTTTTATATATTGCAAAAAATTGTTATGGGATATGTGTGTTTGCGTCCGTGAACTATGATTATCCCATATATGTCAAAAGTTAATCCTATATGTCTTTATGCAAATATTGATGAAAAATAGAATGAATCTTTGAATATTCTGTAGTATTGTTCTTTCCCTGATCCACTTTTATCTGAAAGTACTGTGCGGCTCTGTAAGTTCTCTTATGTTGAGCATTTACGATTAAATTAATCATGATTTCTCTTGTGGTTAATTTAATTGAGTGTTCTAGATACAAATTCATGTTTCATGTAATTTGTTAATTCCAAAAAAATCCTTCTTTTCTTGTAAACGTAAGGTCGCTCTTGTTGTTCTTTCGGGAATGACATTTTATGGGAGAGAGTTCTTAATTTAACTTGTGCTTAATTGCCAAATCTTTGTGGGA
>NW_020644132.1:449-1000 GCF_003573695.1 Papaver somniferum
TGTTCTTTCGGGAATGACATTTTATGGGAGAGAGTTCTTAATTTAACTTGTGCTTAATTGCCAAATCTTTGTGGGAAGTGCGGCTGTGGAATATTGTAGGAGTTTTCTTGTATCTTTATAAACTCCTTGATGAATACACTAAGTTTCGACTATGTGAAATCATCGAAACAAAGTTGATATGTTCTCTTTTAGTCATGAAGTATCTCTATGAGAATTTCATTATGATCCCACTAGTTTTCATACCTTTGCCAATTTATATTGACAAAATGGGGGAAAATTAATATGTAGTTCACACTGCAGATACATATGGATTACGGATCATTATGTAAGGGTGAGTGGTTTTCATTGTGAGATGAAGTATTGACTAAGGGGGAGTGATACATATCACCATAGTATTCTTATCAAAGTTGTGATACGATTTGGACTTTGATGTTGTGTAATAATACTATGACATTTTATAACAATGATTGAGAGCTACAGTTTTCTCATTGTTATAGCTACGGATCTTCAACAACTATGGTGCTGAGTTGAACACGTTCAGAATCACTGGA
>NW_020644133.1:0-474 GCF_003573695.1 Papaver somniferum
AAACCATGATGAGGACACTGGGATAATAAATCATTGAACCTTTCCAAATACCTATATAAAGATTCTCCCTCTTGTTGTGAAAATGTGCATATTTGCGTCCTAATAGACGATGTTTTGTGCATAGGGAAAAACTTATTGAAAAAGGAAAATGTAAGTTGTTCATATGTCTCAATTGACTCGGAGTCCAAACTATATCAGGGAAAATGGGAATAACCTAAGTTTCAAAGCATCATCATCTAAGCCTCTAATTCTTAGAGTACTAAAAATATCCTCAAAATCTCTAACATGGTAATAGGGGTTTTCATTTTCTTTCCCTAAAAAGATTGGGAGCATCTGTAAGGTCTCAGGTTTCAGTTCATAAGGTGCCTCCATTTCAGCTAACTTAATACACGAAGGACGAGTAGTCCTAGGCGGATTCAACAAAGCTTTTAAAGTTGCTATTTATGGCACTATCGGAGTATTAGGGATTGTCTT
>NW_020644133.1:485-1000 GCF_003573695.1 Papaver somniferum
GTAGTCCTAGTTGGATTCAACAAAGCTTTCAAAGTTGCCATTTCTGGCGCTATCGGAGCAACAGGGATTCTCTCCTCAGTCAAAGGACGTTCAAAAACAGACTCTGCAAAAGTCGGACTCTCTAGATTAAGGTAATCGAGACGCTTCGAACTACTAGGTTTCTCTTTAACAAATCTACCTAGTGCGTCTCTTTTACGTTCAGGCATATAATAAAATTTTCTAAATTGGAAGGGTAAGCAAACACAGATCAAGGCCGACTCAACCAAATCAAACCTATTGATTTCTAGCAAACAAAAAGCATGATGGCTCCACTTAGATTGTTTCTAGACCAGCTTCTAATCCTTCGAACGGGAATTCGTTACAATTTAAGCAAACCCCTCTGAAATCAATCTGAGTTAATGTAAGTTGAATAGAGGCGAGGGAAGCTCGGTGGAACTTTGATACCCAAGGCCTCACCGATATTACAAGGCGGCGCAGTAACGCATTCAACTTACAGAAACCGTCAAGAACTTCGA
>NW_020644134.1:0-277 GCF_003573695.1 Papaver somniferum
TTAACAGTCTTGAACCCTTTAGAGAAAATGGTGGGTCTTTTCCTGAATTCGAATCTAACCGTTGATTTAATCATCTAACGATAAAGAAACCCGCTTGAACGGGATAGCATTTGTCTTTGTTTTTTACTACACAAGGATTATCATGAAATTACTTAAATATCCTGGCGTTTTTAGGGGCCACTCAAAAGGATTTAGGGGCCATCAATTTATACCCAGCCAAAGACTCTAGTTAAGGGGTACCCTATATGATATTGAAGTTACATAAATGCCCTTCTGG
>NW_020644134.1:477-816 GCF_003573695.1 Papaver somniferum
TTGAAAAGTATAAGTTTTTCCAAATTCTGATTTTTGGGCCATCGTACATTCGGAACTTTATAAAAAACCTATCCTCTGAATATCACAAGTTCAAAACAAACCACGCCATGGCTCCAGGTGGATCCAAGGGCCCATATTGAAGGTTAGACATCCCATATTCGGAAGTTTTGGTAATTAATTTAATGTCCGATTATTTCAAAGACAAAATTTGAAAAGTATAAGTTTTTCCAAATTCTGATTTTTGGGCCATCGTACATTCGGAACTTTATAAAAAACCTATCCTCCGAATATCACAAGTTCAAAACAAACCACGCCATGGCTCCAGGTGGTTCCAAGGGC
>NW_020644135.1:0-380 GCF_003573695.1 Papaver somniferum
TGACGAAGGCTCCAACAACGAAGCTTCTGCTATTCATCAAAGACTCAGGTGAGGAAGGTCGAAACAACAAAGGCTTTGCTCCAGCAACGAAGGCCCTGTTGACGAGGACTCCAACAACGAAGGCTCTGTTGACGAAAGTCCCTACAACAAAGGCTTTGCTCCAACAACGAAGGCCCTGTTGACGAGGGCTCCAACAACGAAGGCTCTGTTGACGAAGGATCCAACAACGAAGGCTCTGTTGACGAAGGCTCCAACAACTAAGGCTCTGTTGACAAAGGCTCCAACGAAGGTTCTGCTGTTCATAACTATGATCCAGAATATGATGGTCGAGCAGGACGGTCAATGTTTACGGAGCAATCTCCCTGAACTTCATATCTTCA
>NW_020644135.1:580-1000 GCF_003573695.1 Papaver somniferum
TGTTCTATTTTACTTTACTGCACTTAATTTTGCAATGATTTTATGTTTATATCTCATTCTATCTGTTGATATATCGTTTCTTTCATTTGGTTGTGATACCAAATTAAGGGTATTCACAATATGTATAGCAAGGCAAAAATATTCCAATTTTTATGGTGTAATGTTCCCAGACATAGCAAGGCAGACTACTGTAATTTCATCTTTAGTGCCTCTTTGATTATGGGTTGGTGCTTGCTCGGTTCCTACGGCTTTTTTCTCAGAAAGAAAGGCTTGGAGGTCGTCCTTCTAGAGAGAGTAATTTCATTTTGGTTTCCTATGTATGTATTATTGCCACTTCCCAGGTGATAAATATGGGAATTAATTAGCATGAAGTTCGGGCCCATCTCAAAACAAATGGACAATGAGTTTATATAATATAGT
>NW_020644136.1:0-147 GCF_003573695.1 Papaver somniferum
TAGTTCTCGAGTAAATCAAATCTATAAAAATAAAATCCTAACTCACTGTCGCAGGCATCGTCGATTGCATTTAGCGTATGCAATAAGCCTTTAAACCCCTAGGTGTCCCTAGTGGCCGAGTTATAGTCTCGGGAGGGCTTACTAGAG
>NW_020644136.1:239-647 GCF_003573695.1 Papaver somniferum
TTACCAGAGGTATACCCACAAAACCTTTATACTCCAGACCCTAGCTATCTACAAAGAACCTTGGAAGGTACTAAAGAATCTCCTTGGTTGGCATACTTATTGACTACATGAGGAAATACCCTGATGCGAAATTCCAATTGTTGTACACGAGTTTGCACTCAAGCATACTAAAATTCATATATAAGTGACAGAGCTCTACTCAGATAGTCGCACTATGGACATCAATATCCGGAGTCAAAACTAATCACATGGATAGATCAAGAAGATGGATATAGAGAAAAGCATAAATGGTTTTGATGTTTACTAGGTGAACGGTGTTTCTCATATATGTCTGAAGGCCTCCGCCAAAATGAACCTATCCTAATGGACTGAGATACTAGTCTGACTAATATCAACACACTGGCATAT
>NW_020644136.1:847-1000 GCF_003573695.1 Papaver somniferum
AGGTGAACGGTGTTTCTCATATATGTCTGAAGGCCTCCGCCAAAATGAACCTATCCTAATGGACTGAGATACTAGTCTGACTAATATCAACACACTGGCATATACAAGGGTACCAGTGGTCAATAATCCTAACTCTAGGTCAACACAACTGTC
>NW_020644137.1:0-524 GCF_003573695.1 Papaver somniferum
CAAACATGTACATTTGTTGGTGCAACAATAGTTAACCAAAAGGTTAGTCATATGAGCTTTTCATACCAACCATATTCTTCTTCACCATAACTAGTTCAAATGACTTCAAATGAACTAGTTAGAGAGTTGTTTCAATTGCAAGGAAATCTTATGTACTACACAAGACACAATTGAAGCAAAGATGATTTGATTCACTCGAGTCGGTCCATGAACTTTATAGCCACGGTTTGCAAATTGCATTCTTTAGTCTTTATAAGTTTAAGTTCAGAAATCATCTTCAGATATATAACCTTCTTAAGTTCGCAAACTAGGTTCGCGGACTTAAGCAACCGGGCAGAGTTTACAAACTCCAGCAGAAAATCTCGGCAAAGACTTTCCGCCGGTTCTCGGACTGGGTTCGCGGAATGGTACTCACGCAACAAGTTTGTCAACTCCAGCAGAATTTCTCGGGATGAGAAGTTCGGAAGTTCGCGGACTTGGCAACAAGTCATTCTTCCGGTTTCTCTTGATCAACAAAGTTCGCA
>NW_020644137.1:535-1000 GCF_003573695.1 Papaver somniferum
AGTTCGCGGACTTGGCAACAAGCCATTCTTCCGGTTTCTCTTGATCAACAAAGTTCGCAAACTTTGGTTCAAGGGATAGAACTTATGCACATATGTGTTTCCACAACAATACTTATGTCCATCATTGGTTATGTAATCTAAACTCTCATTCCAACCATTGAAACATTCTTAGAGAACGTTATATAGTTGTTACATTATTTCTCGTCAAAGCAATTTTCAAATTGATTGAAACATATCATGACTTTCATTACTAGGTAAAGATAAACATGGTCGAAGCGAAACGCTTACCAACACATATTTAGAGATATAGATAGGCGGGATATACTCCGCTCGAAATACCAAATGTGTATAATCTAAGTCTATATATAGCATACGACTTTTTGTCTCAAGAAGTAGGATATAGAGTAGATAGATTTTTGAGTGACGGATAAGTTCAAGTCTTCACAAACCTTTTGATAGACACAT
>NW_020644138.1:0-369 GCF_003573695.1 Papaver somniferum
ATTGATAACTCTAGGCTGTTCTTCGGGAATATAAGACCGGATCATCAATTGGTTCCTATTCACCTTGATTATTATCAAAAGACTGAACAAAACTTTTAGGGTTTATCTGTGGGAGACAGATTGATTCCTTGATAGACTTGTATGTGTGAGACAGATTTGTTTATTTTCAAAGCCTGCGATTTTGGGTCGTAACAACTCTTAGTTGTGGGTGAGATTAGCTAAGGGAATCAAGTGTGTAGTATCTTGCTGGGATCAGAGACATAGGAGCATAACTGTACCTTGGATCAGTGGGAGATTGATTGGGGTTCAACTACAGTCCAGTCCGAAGTTATCTTGGAGTAGGATAGTGTCTGTAGCGGCTTAATGCAG
>NW_020644138.1:380-1000 GCF_003573695.1 Papaver somniferum
ACAGTCCAGTCCGAAGTTAGCTTGGAGTAGGCTAGTGTCTGTAGCGGCTTAATACAGTGTGTGTTCAATCTGGACTAGGTCTCGGGGTTTTTCTGCATTTGCGGTTTCCTCGTTAACAAAATTTCTGGTGTCTGTGTTATTTCAATTTCCGCATTATATTGTTTTATCTTTATAATTGAAATAATACAGGTTGTGCATTAGATCATCAATTAGAGTAATCCAACCTTTGGTTGTTGATTTCCATTGATTGATCCTTCGATATTGGTCTTTGGTACCATCCAAGTTATTCCTTGCATTTGGTTAGAACTCGCAATTCCTGCTTGAGTAAATCAAATCAAGAGAGAGATATAAACTCGTTGATGTACTTTTAATTAATCGAGTCTTGTTGATTCTCTTAAAAGTATATTTGAGTTTGTCCATACAGATTCCTAAGAGAAATATTGGGTGGTGTTGTTAGACCCCCGCTTTTTCACAACTAACTAATCCCTAGTATTAGCTATCTTCTTACAGTACAACTAATCACAGATCAATTTCATCACTTAGGTGATTAAACCATTCCTAAGAAAGATATTATAATCGCAACTAAGGTATCTCTCCTAAGCACTAATTGTCTGATTAAG
>NW_020644139.1:0-343 GCF_003573695.1 Papaver somniferum
ATGCAACTCAACATTCAAATTGATTCTAATAGTATTGCCTAGACATGTAGATTTCCAAAAGAATAGATGTTAATCCAAGCATAGAATATCAAAACCCTAAAGCAAGCATATTATATCAAGAGAAAATACACCTAACTAATCAAAATCATATAAACAATTTTTAGTTCAATGCAAAAATCATAACAGAGTTGTTGTAATTAACTAATAGAAATATATCACTTTTACCGAAACAATGGCTTCCTCCATAGCCCCAAGGATTGGGTTTAGCTCATCATGATGTTGGAATCACGCTCAAAAATTGATTTCATTGCTCAAAGTAGGTGTACAAATGATGAAATGGAGA
>NW_020644139.1:354-687 GCF_003573695.1 Papaver somniferum
TGGGTTTAGCTCATCATGATGTTGGAAACACGCTCAAAAGTTGATTTCATTGCTCAAAGTAGGTGTACAAATGATGAAATGGAGAAAATGATGAAAATTGGGTGTTTGCAACGTTTATAATTGTTGCAAAACACTGTTACAAAAAACGATAGAAAAGAACTGTTGTTGTTGTAACTCTGCGACCCTCGGGTGGCTGTCGTTGTCACTGTTCATAAACGACTGCCTCTGGTGGTCTTTTGTTCTTCGTGTTCTTGGTGCAGCAGCCGAAACAGAGTTCTGTAAACTCTTGATTCTGGCCTCCTGAGCTCTCCTCTCGACCCCAAACTCTCTGTC
>NW_020644139.1:698-1000 GCF_003573695.1 Papaver somniferum
CAACTCGATTTTTCGGCTCTGTGATGCTCTGTAACTCTCCCAAACTCTCTATATCCCTTCTACGCTACCCCAGAGTTGTATTTATAATCAACAGGGCCAAGGATAACTCCTCATTACTCCACGAAATCTCCCATTACTCGACAGTGAAGAAAAATATTCTCGGAATATTTTCTTCCCTGATTTTCCTTCTCACGCGTCTGCAGCTTCCTAACTCCATTCAACACGCTGAATATTGAAAATAAAATGATCCATACACACTCCAGGCTCGTGCGAACCATAGAATAACTCGGGAAAGAGAATAT
>NW_020644140.1:0-830 GCF_003573695.1 Papaver somniferum
TAGATGAAGGATGAAAAACCAGCCAGAACTAATCCAAATTCTAAAAAATTTCATCTATTTGAATCAAACTGAAAGACAAAGCCAATACAAAAATAAAGAGTTCATAAAAATTTTGAATTTTTTATACGTTAACTCAAAAAAATCTACACACTTCGTTATAAGTCGGAAGTTGATTTCTGAGACTAAATTGTAAACTAGATATACTCATCTTTAACATAATAAGTTTGAAAAATGTATTGTAATTACAATTAATATGTTCTAAGGCAATACCTCTAGTAAAAATTGCATTTCTATGTACGTTGATTCAAGAAAATATGAAGGAAGTCAAATTTCACAATAGAAGAAAGATGAAAGACCATGCAGAACTAATCCAAATCGTAACAAATTTCATCTATCTTGAATCAAATAGAAAGACAAAGCCAACACAAAAAGAAAGAGTTCATAAAAATATTGAATTTTATATACGTTAACTCAAAAAAGTCTACACACTTCGTTATAAGTCGGAAATTGATTTCTGAGACTAAATCGTAAACTAGAGAAACTCATCTAAAACAGAAAAAGTTTGAAAAATGTATTGCAATCACAAATAATATTTTCTAAAGCATTACGTCTAGTAAAAATTGCATTTCTATGTACGTTGATTCAAGAAAATATGAAGGAAGTCAAATTCACAATAGAAGAAGGATCAAAGACCAGCCAGAACTAATCCAAATTCTAAAAAATTTCGTCTATTTGAATCAAATTGAAAGACAACGCCAATAAAAAATAAAGAGTTCATAAAAATGTTGAATTTTTTATACGTTAACTCAAAAAAGTCTACACACTTCGTT
>NW_020644141.1:0-642 GCF_003573695.1 Papaver somniferum
ATGGATGTTGACGACAAAGAGTTCGAGAATAGTAAGGAATTTCTCAAAGATATTGTTGCCTAGTATGTCTTCTTTTTGGTTTAGTTGGAAGAATAACTAGTTCTTGAAAATAGCAATGATTGTGACTACACATAGCTATTATTTTTCATCTTCTGATTTTTTTAGGTTTATTTGTTTTAAATTCTAAAAATATTTGGAGGATGATGTTTTGCAGTATTAATCCTTGTGATTTTTTATATTGCAATTTGTTATGGGATATGTATGTTTGCGTCCGTGAACTTGAAGGTCCCATATTCTGTCAAAAGTAAAGTCGTTTGTGATCGGTATTCACATACTGGTAAAAAAATGAATAGACTTTTGACAAATACAAAAGTTAAGCCTATATTGTCAATTCTTTGATGGAAGATAAGTTAAAATCTTTTGTTTTCAAGTATTATGTCTATTAATATCGTTATGAAAATAATGATTGAAGATAGAATGAATCCTTGAGTATTCCGCAGTATTGATCATCCCTGATCCATATTTTATGTAATATTGTGAGGCTCCGTAATGTGTCTTATGTTGAGCACGACACAACCAAGTTTATTAATTTTTGATTAGCTTTGTTGGTTGTTCCGTAAGGTACTTTATGTTGAGCATTTT
>NW_020644141.1:653-1000 GCF_003573695.1 Papaver somniferum
TAATTTTTGATTAGCTTTGTTGGTTGTTCCGTAAGGTACTTTATGTTGAGCATTCTTGAACTAAATTAATCATCTTGTTTGGTTATTTAGTTATTGCTCCATAAGTCTTTTTATGTCGAGCAAAACAAATGACAATTAAATTGATTACTTTTGTAATTAGTTTGGTTGTGTATTCCAATTAGATTAATTATGGGTTCTCTGGTAATTAATCTACTTGAGTATTTTCATGCTCCGTAAGTTCTCTTATGTTGAGCACAGTCAATTGAATTGATCATTTCTTGTGTTTAATTTGATTGTGTATTCCGATTGTAATCATGGGTTTACTTGTGATTAATTTGATTGAGTTT
>NW_020644142.1:0-609 GCF_003573695.1 Papaver somniferum
TTTATACAAGAGTTCATGTTATGCTCCACCCTCTTTCACTTTAGCCGGGCAGCAAACCTTTCAGCCGTAGCACTTGTTAGCTGAGATGCTTCATCGTGCCTCCACTTTTCCTCCATGCTAACCGAAGCCAGGAAAGCTTGGACATGCTCTCCAACGATACTCAGATGTACAAGATACTTGGAATGCAGTTTCATATCCCAACCAACAATATGCCTAATCTACCTGGGGCCAACCGACATTATGCTAGGGGAACACTTACCTGGACCCCTCTTGAAGGTGACATGTTCCAAGAACAGGCCGACCCATCTCTCCTGGTAACATCTAACTTTGTCTCATAAGTTTTACCTTTATTTGTCACCATCCAGTGCTTACCCCGCAACAATGTCACTATTACGTGCTAAGCAGGGAACTTAATGTTGATGGTGGTTTTTAGTTCAAGGATATAATTGTAAAACCAGTATTTAATGCGCTATCACCCTGCAAGGGGTAAAGCCATTTGAAGAGTGATAAGTGCAGAAAAACCTCCTCGCTGATTGAGAAATTCAATATATATACATATATATATATATATATATATATATATATATATATATATATATATATATATAT
>NW_020644142.1:642-1000 GCF_003573695.1 Papaver somniferum
TATATATATATATATATATATATATATATATATATGAAATTCACTCAGAATGGTGCGTGTATTAGCAATCCCAAATATTCTGTGAATTCTATTATTCCCAGCATTACCAACTAATGTATGACTTGCCTAGTATTTAAATATGGTATGTTCCCAGCCGAACTCTCATTATTGACATGACATGACGATTAAGTGTTCACTCTCAGCAGAGTAGCATGAATCTCTCGAAGTTCTAGTATTGATATCTGCATGAAAATACCCACACAGGCTACATAACTCTCTCACAAAGATATTTTCGTATCGACACACTTTTAATTAAAGATAGCTCGATCGAACATGTTTAAGTTCCTTAAGAGAAATC
>NW_020644143.1:0-424 GCF_003573695.1 Papaver somniferum
TGATAAAAACACGCTCAAAATATTTATTTATTGCTCAAATGGTGTTTACAATGAAGAGAAGAAGAGAAAATGGTGTAAACAGCTAATGTGCGACCCACAGGAAGCGTCACAAAAGAACGATAAATGAGAAGTGCTATTGTCGCTGTGGTTCTAAGACCCACACCTACGACCCACGCCTGTGAGTCTGTTTCACTGTTGATAAACGACTGTCCCTGCGAGTCTGTTCTTCCTGTTCTTGGTGTTCTTCATCATCAGCAGGAGCAGAAACAGTGCTTCATCAACTCTTGATTTCTCGCTCCTGAGCTCTCCTATCGACCCCAAACTCTCGACACCCCTTCTAGGACACCCAGGGAACCTATTTATACCCAACATCGACAAGAAATCACGCTCATTAACTCTGCATGATCCTCCATTACTCGGTGTT
>NW_020644143.1:624-1000 GCF_003573695.1 Papaver somniferum
AGTTTTCTTCCCAAATTCAAATTCCAAAATTGGCGGGAAAATTTGGTTATTTACTGGCATATTTTCCAATCGATTTTTGAAGGAGTTTCAGGCCGATTCAATGGCTGAAACTCATTGGGTATCTTCTGTTGGGCTAGACAGGAAGGATATGGGTGTTGGATGCGATTAAATTTGGCTGGAAAATCCATCAGATGAAATCAGATCAGACGCGTGCATGGAAAATATTTCACGGGGTTTTGATGAGTTGGAAGTGTGCTGCTCGTGTTTGGATGGGGCTTGGCTATATTCTGAAGTGTGTTTGAGATAAACAAAGAAAATCTACTCACCATTTACAGCTCCAGACGCGTATAGAGATAATTCAGGGAAGAAAATATTC
>NW_020644144.1:0-543 GCF_003573695.1 Papaver somniferum
AAAATATTGATTCACAAATAATTTATGGCTCTTCTAAGGATAACCCATCAAAGATATTAACCCAAGCATGGAATTATCAAATAATGAGACAAAAAATGTATTTATGAACCTAAAAGTTACGCAGAAAGATTATATAAAACCGGTGAAGCAACAACTCATTTTTATCATTAAATTAATAAATAAAATCATGGGATTAATTTATTCAAATCAAAATAGTCTTTGTCAAATAACTCAATTCAATTGACCTATACTTAATGTGGTTTCAATATAAACCCTAGTTATGAAAATCTAGCAAGACATGATCATGGGTTTCTTAAAACCCTTCAAAAATAATAACAAAAGAGGAAAGATTAAACTGATGGTGTCGTCTTCTTCCCTTGTTCTTGAGCTCTCAAACACGTCGTCGCCTCTTTTTCTCTTCTCCGGTTTCTATTCGGCGTGTAGCCTCCCAAAACTCCAGCCGGCCTCCCTCCTTATAACCTTCCCTTTCTTTTCTTTCATTAATCAAAGAATCAAAATAAATTATTCTATGAAAATATCTTG
>NW_020644144.1:554-1000 GCF_003573695.1 Papaver somniferum
ACCCCTTCTTATAACCTTCCCTTTCTTTTATTTCATTAATCAAAGAATCAAAATAAATTATTCTATGAAAATATCTTGCATGCAAGTTGATGTCGTCATCAGTATCTTTCCCCAAATAGTATTGCCACCTCGTTCTTCCAATGAAATAATAATCTCTCCTTATTTCCAAAATCTCCCAAATGAAAAAAGAGTTACTCTATTTCCAAAATAATCTCACGTGTAAATATTCCTCAATTAATTCTTCACATGGCAAATAAATTATCTTTCTCGGTGGAATATATTTGTAATAAAGTAAGAAAGATAAAATACTCCCATTTTTAGTTTGCATGTGCCAACCCCACTTCGATTTCAATTCATTTGCTGCGTTTGTGCCTCGCCTATGAAACAATTTTATGCTGCTGATATATGGAGATACCAGGCCAACTACATTTTGCCATTTTTTTCAT
>NW_020644145.1:0-341 GCF_003573695.1 Papaver somniferum
CCAGTACATAAAGAAATTTTCCCGCCAAATATTATTTTCAAATTCTGGGAAGAAAGTGACCTCCCCCTAATCCATCCCTGGGGTCCCTTTAGCAATTGGGGTGGAAATAGTAATTTTTCTGGATTCCTCGGGCATATTTCTGGGGAGCTTCCGGTGCATTTCTGGGGTGCCTTTAGTACTCTATCCTGGGGTATAAAACACCAGTTTTTGAGCCAATATCGCGGCAAGAGCTTATTTCTCTAAAAACATCTACAAGAACACAAAATAACACAATAAGTACTTAATCGAGTCTAACAATACAGAAAATTGAGAACAAAATAGACACATAAATGCGTCTATCA
>NW_020644145.1:424-821 GCF_003573695.1 Papaver somniferum
AACACAAAATAACACAATAAGTACTTAATCGAGTCTAACAATACAGAAAATTGAGAACAAAATAGACACATAAATGCGTCTATCAAATACCCCCAAACTTATTATTTGCTTGTCCTCGAGCAAATTTATTCTAGAATGGAAAATCATTTGAACCCCTAGGTGTCCCTAGTGGCGGAGTGTTGTCTCCGGAGGGTTTACCAGAGGTGTACCCACAAAACCAATACTCCAGACCCTAGCTATCTACGCAGAACCTTGGAAAGCACTAAAGAACCTCCTTAGTTGGCATACAATTATTGACTCTAAGAGGAAGAACCCTGATGCGAAATTCCAATTGCTGTACACGAGTTTGCACTCAAGCATACTAAAATTCATATAAGTGACAGAGCTCTACTAAGAT
>NW_020644146.1:0-554 GCF_003573695.1 Papaver somniferum
GCCGGTGGAACAAGAGGTCACACATTTGGTTGAAAATCTGTGCGAACTCCTGCACTTCTCCAGGGATCAGCGCACAGACACATTTTTAACACTCAACCAGATATCATCCAGCGTGCAAATAACACCACCAACACCATCAGTTGAAGAAGTCTCCCTAGTGCCTGGGAATTCGATCAGCAACATCTCTTTTGGAAAAGAAGATCGCATGACGGATGAAGGACACAACCGAGCATTGTATGTCACTGGTTTCATCAAAGGCACCGAATTTAGAAGATCTCTTGTCGACACCGGTGCTTCCACCAACATTGTCACTATGAAGACTCTCAGGATGGACAGATTCCCACAAGGTAAAATCGTTCGATATCCCATCCTAATGACAGGATTTGAAGGAAGCCAAAGCCATACATATGGATATGCATACATAGATTTGAGGGTGGGGCCGATTCGATCGAAATCAAAGTTTCATGTGATCGAGCAAGAACCTGACTACCACATAATACTGGGACGCCCATGGCTCCATGATAACAAGGTGGTTCCTTCAACATACCATCAAT
>NW_020644146.1:565-1000 GCF_003573695.1 Papaver somniferum
GTGATCGAGCAAGAACCTGACTACCACATAATACTGGGACGCCCATGGCTCCATGATAACAAGGTGGTTCCTTCAACATACCATCAATGCATGAAGGCTCTGCTCGACAACAAGATCGTTCACATTCCAGCTTCATCATCTCCTTATGCTCCCATCTATGATACTGAGTTCCTTGAATCTCAAAAAGGCGTCCCGGAACCTCCAAGCAGGATTCGCAGTACTCCACTTCCAAGCTGGAAGACTATCGAGAAGGCTGATAACGATCCGTCATCCTCAGCTGATAAAATGATCAAGTCACCTACTACACCGACTAAACGCCATAATGATCAAGTCTCAACTCCAGGGTCAAACTTCACGACCGATCGAGACGTAGAAGGGAGAGTCATTTATCGCCGACGGAAATATTAGCAATTAATCGGGGAGAATGATGAAAAG
>NW_020644147.1:0-450 GCF_003573695.1 Papaver somniferum
CAAGGCGTAATCCTCCTCGGGGAAAGGTGTCAAATGGCGTGGTGTTGAAAAGCTCGGACGTTGTGATCGATATCCCCGATCAAGATGATGAGGACGATATATTCGGGAACGTTCAGCTGTTTGATGAGGATGCTGGTGGCCAGAAGGAAGCGGAGGTTTATGTGGAGACTGCTGTTGTGACTCCTGTCGTGCAGTCTGGTGATCAGGGGCCGACCCAAACATCACTCCAAAAGTTGCCCCGGAAGGATGTTGGGTCTCCCTCGGGTGTTCAGACGTCCTTTACCATATCAGGACCTATTTGTGATTCGTTCGGCGCATTGCACTCTGAGGAGTTCGGCTCCTATACTGATGAGAAGATGATTGCTGCCGTGCCCCTGTATCGTGATATCGCGCCGGTCTTTGATAATTTGTTAAGTGATTTGTTTGCACTTTTCCTTTGGATGTTATCGG
>NW_020644147.1:458-1000 GCF_003573695.1 Papaver somniferum
CGTGCCCCTGTATCGTGATATCGCGCCGGTCTTTGATAATTTGGTAAGTGATTTGTTTGCACTTTTCCTTTGGATGTTATCGGGCCCCACTAATCTCGTCTTGGGATGGAATTTGTAGGCGTTGAATCGGTCGAGGTTGGAGGCTACTCTCCGTCGACAGGAGATTAGGAAGTTGGAGGCTTCTCTTCAGCAGGAGAAGGAACGATCTCGTGATCTGGAGATCAAACTCTCCGATGCGCAAGGTATATTGTTTGCAATAGTTCTGTTGATTGAGTTTTTCGTACCAATGTCCTGAGTCAATTATTATTCTTCTAGCCGAAATATCTAGTATAGATCTAAACGCTTCTTCGGAGTATAGGCTTATGAAGAGAAAGTGGGATATTGAGAAAGATCTTGTGGAGAATCTTCGACAACGAATTTCCAATAAGGATGGGAAGATAGACCGACAGGAGGCCGAGATCCAGCAACTTCAAGAGGAATTGGACAGATATCGCCTGTTTGAGTATGTCCCCGAAGAGATAGATAACTTACGGGCCGCTTGG
>NW_020644148.1:0-404 GCF_003573695.1 Papaver somniferum
TCAAACAGTAAAGGAACAACAAATTTGTTTGGTATCATTTCTATTCAACCAAGTGATATGAGTCGGACAAAGGCTCTTCCGTTTATCTTAGCATAAACTCCTTCGTCAGGTTCTTAGATTTATCTTATGTTCAATTACCGAAGTAATCATTTAAGATTAAGCCAACAACACTATTAATCCAAAAAATTGTGTTGATGCCGATCTACTCAATTAATCAATCCAATCTATCACAAAGATAAACTGATTATTAATTGGATCCTCTTTTACCGAAACAAATATTGTGCACACCAAATATTGTGAAACCATAAATCAGAAATCTTCAATATCTTCTTCGTCTTCAAATCTTCTTAGATCTTCAATAAAAACCTGCACACAATCACTTGAATCTCTTATGATCAATCACG
>NW_020644148.1:415-1000 GCF_003573695.1 Papaver somniferum
AAATCTTCAATAAAAACCTGCACACAATCACTTGAATCTCTTGTGATCAATCACGCACAGAACGGAGTCTGTTAACAATGGATTATCACAAGATCGTCTTTAGAACTAACAACAGTCTAAAGATCCCTGTCGAAACTCTGAACTAGTTTGAGTGAATCTTATATCAGAAGAGAAGATTCTCAAGCATAAACAAACTAGGTGCAATCAAAGTTCAACCACCATTAGTCAATCAAATCAAAGAAAACAAAAGATAAACTGCAATTATCTAGTTTCCCACCAACAGTACACGCTAGAGCTTCTCAATCCCAAAGAAGACTTTAAACTGAGCGGTCGTAAGAGATTTCGCCTAATTAGGTTACTCTCCTCTCTGAGTAGGCGGCTACACCAGTAACAACATAACAAAGAGGAAGTCTGTTATTATGAAGGATTTGTTTGCAAGAAAGGCAAACTTCAAGTATTTATAGACAAGGAAGTTTGGACACCAAGGAATTTCCAAACCGAAAATATTCTCAAGATATTCATTAAAGAACAAATTCGGTTTTCATAATTCCTGGAAATGCTCTGTCCAAAAATAATGATTGAAAT
>NW_020644149.1:0-425 GCF_003573695.1 Papaver somniferum
GTAACAAATATAATTGTTACAAACCCGGTTTTGAATTATTTCTCCCTTTTCATCATTTGTAAACACCCTTTGAGCAGCAATAATGATTTTTGAGCGTGTTTCCAACATGATGAGCGGCTAATTCTCCCACAACCAAGGCAATGGGGAAGTTATTTATGCATGAATAATTGGTAACTATTTTATTTTCTCTAATATTTAATTATAATTCACTCAATCACTGCTTTTGCAGAGTTTTAAATTGTTTGCGTAATTTTCCAAATCAGTTGTGATTCAATTAGATAGGTTATGCTTTGTTTAGATAATCTATGCTTAAGGGATACAATTGATGTTTGAGAATTTGCTTGATTATTAGTGAGTTAAGATATAAAGTACTTAAAAGATAATTAGAGTTTTGGATTATTTACCATCATTAATTCATGTGTAAT
>NW_020644149.1:436-1000 GCF_003573695.1 Papaver somniferum
TTGATTATTAGTGAGTTAAGATATAAAGGACTTAAAAGATAATTAGAGTTTTGGATTATTTACCATCATTAATTCATGTGTAATAGAAGAATCACTGTCTTGGTTGTTTTCTCATACCTCTCGCCCACTTTGTTAATATTTTTGTATATAATTTTATTAAATCTTTAAATTTAATCTTCACAAGTCCGAGAGTTTGAACCTCATTACTACAACATCATTCAAAAAAATATTAATCAAATACTTGTACATTTATTCTTTTTTTTTTGTATATTTGTGAATTCTTTTGGTTCCCCATATTCCTTAATATATGAGTTTCTTTCATTTCGAACTTCATTCATTAAAAAAATTCTTCTTTGCAATACAGTTAATCAACATAATCATTAATTTTTGAATTTTTGCGTAAATCCATCATGTGGAAACAAATAACATTTTCTAATTTCATTAATTCCCATACTTGCCTCTGTTATTTGTATCCAAATGAGAAATTTTGTAGATTTCTCTTATTTTGTGCCTCAGCTTCACAGTTGTTTCTGTATAATTTCGCAACCATATGTGAAGTGAATT
>NW_020644150.1:0-486 GCF_003573695.1 Papaver somniferum
ATTCATCTTCCTCCCAAAACAATCCAATTAATTCTTAAATACAACCTAAAACCCTAGTTTCTAATTCTCCTATGCAGAACCTTAAACCATCAACCCAAATTCAATCCTAACCAATTCATCTTCTTCATCTGTGGATTCCAAAACAGTCACCCTTATTCATACGAACCCTAATTTTTGGGTTTTTGGGAAAAACAGGGGAAAACCCTAACTTTCTATAAAACTCAAAAATTAAACCTCATGCAAAACTCTAACTCAAAATTTACAGAAGACTCATCTTTAATCTATCAGCACAAATCAACTTCAAGGAAAGAAATCAATCAATTCAGAAACCTAAATAATCTTACCCTTTTCTACTTCTTTCAGAACTCAAACAACAGCATCAGCGTCACTGCGTCAGTGCGTCACCTTATTCGTTAAGCTTATTAAGAATCTTTGTTTACTTTGTAGAAGAATCAGTAAACAAGAACCCAAGAAGATTCAGAAGAA
>NW_020644150.1:497-1000 GCF_003573695.1 Papaver somniferum
TCATCAGCGTCAGTGCGTCACCTTATTCGTTAAGCTTATTAAGAATCTTTGTTTACTTTGTAGAGGAATCAGTAAACAAGAACCCAAGAAGATTCAGAAGAAAAACAATGAAAGCAAATTTCTAAATTGAGAAAAAAAAGAGAAAAAAAATTGAGATTCAAGCCAGGAATCCAGGACTAACCTTGAATCTGTGGGGGGTGAAAATTGATACGTATGGACAAAGAAATTTCACGATCTATGGTGCATGTTGTTCACTTGTTCTTGTTCTCGTCTTCAGACTCTTCAGTGAAGGAGGAGTTCAGATCGGGAAAAACGAAAAAAATAAAATGAAATACCCTATGTTTGAAGATGAGACTAAACCTACAAGGGATGGCTAGGATGTAATATCCTAAAAAATATCAATGGCTCTAATTTACCGAGTATTTCGGTCCGGTACAGATCGGGAATAGGCCAGAACCAATACCTGTACCGGTCTGTTCCGGGTATCAACATTCAGAACCGGT
>NW_020644151.1:0-522 GCF_003573695.1 Papaver somniferum
AAAAAAAAAAAAAAAAAAAAATTTACTTTACTTTTCTCCCATTCAAAAAAAAAAAACCAAATTTTACTTGCTCCCATTTTAAACCAAATTTTTTCTTCTTTATCCCATCTTAAACCAAAAGTTTTATTTTGCTCCCATTTCAAAACCAAATTTTCAAATGTCTCCCACCAAAACCAAATTTTTCCCAAAAATCCAAACCCATTAAAAACCAAATTTTGGCTTTGTAATATAGTTACTTAGCTTTGGAGCCCAATCATGTCTAGATCTTGGTCTACAGTTGGGGAATACAACAAATCCCTTAGAGAACTTGCGTATGGACATACTTCACGTCATGAGCCTCCCATAGACCATAATGCCAATAGTTATAGGAATTATTATGGACATTTTCAAAGTCCCGAGCTTCAATACATGAACCCTACTGACTATTCGCACATGCATCATTCGCCACAACGTGAAAATGAACATTTTGCTAATACCTCACTCACACAATCATCTCTTGTGGATCAATTAGAAGCTCGGATC
>NW_020644152.1:0-699 GCF_003573695.1 Papaver somniferum
TAGAAGAAGGATAAAAGCCTAGGCAGAAGTAATCCATATTCCAACAAATTTCATCTATTTGAATCAAGTTGAAAGACAAAGCCAATACAAAAATAAAGAGTTCATAAAAATGTTAGATTTTTTATACGTTAACTCAAAAAAGTCTACACTCTTCGTTATAAGTCAGAAGTTGATTTCTGAGACTTAATTGTAAACTAGAAAAACTCATCTTTAAACGAAAAAGTTTGAAAAATGTATTGTTATCACAAAAAATATGTTCTAAGGAAGTACGTCTAGTAAAAATCGCATTTCTATGTACGTTGATTCAAGAATATATGAAGGAAGTCAAATTTCACAATAAAAGAAGGATGAAAGACCAGCCAGAACTAATCAAAATTCTAACAAATTTCATCTATTTGAATCAAATTAAAAGACAAAGCCAATACAAAAATAAAGAGTTCATAAAAATGTTGAATTTTTTATACGTTAACTCAAAAAAGTCTACAAACTTCGTTATAAGTCGGAAATTGATTTCTCAGACTAAATTATAAACTAGATAAACTCATCTTTAATAGAAAAATTTTGAAAAGTGTATTTTAATCACAAATTATATGTTCCAAGGAATTACGTCTAGTAAAATTTGCATTTCTATGTACGTTGATTCAATAAAATATGAAGGAAGTCAAATTTCACAATAGAAGAAGGATGAAAGACCATGCA
>NW_020644153.1:0-672 GCF_003573695.1 Papaver somniferum
GTTTCGAATCGTTCTAACGAATCGATCCTCAAGGATTCTGAGGAAAACCTACGTATGAAGTCACTTGAATGTGATAATCTTTATCAAAAGTACTTTTTGTTGGAAGAGAAACTTGCAGAATCTGAAGCAAGGTTTAACTCTCAGCAAACAAGTTTTGATGACAGAGAAAGCGCTTATCTCGCTCGAGAAAAACGCCTTGAGGCTGATTTAGCTGTTGCTCTTGATAAAATCAAGATGTTGGAAGATGACTTGAAAAAGTTCAATACTAGTTCAAGCAAATTAACCACTATGCTAGGAGCAAGTAAAAATCATCGTGATACACGAGGATTGGGCTATAAGGGAATAGATGCTCCAAGTATTAGCAAAGAGGTAAAATTTGTCAAGGATAGTGATTCTTCTCAACAAAAGGTTTCCACTGATGGCAAAAGTGAAATACCTTCACCGGCAGTTAAGGTTCAAAAGAGCAAGTATATCAACCTCCAAAACCAGCACACATGAATCCGGGTAAGAACGTTCCTTATATTTTTCATTATTGTGGAAACAAAGGTCACCTGGAAAGGAGATGTCGTTTTCGTATAAGGAATGAAAAATTTCATGATATTCTTGTTTGGGTGTCAAAAGAAGTTATTAAACCGGGATCATATGTTAAGGCTAACACTCTTGACATTACGG
>NW_020644153.1:683-1000 GCF_003573695.1 Papaver somniferum
AAGAAGTTATTAAACCAAGATCATACGTTAAGACTGATCCTCTTAACGTTACAGGTTGTAATTGTCCAACCTTTAGGAAAAGGAATCAGTGCTATGATAGACCTAGATTTTCCTATAAACGTCGTACGGATCCTTTTCATAATATTAATGGTTATCAAAAGGATAACTTCGTAAAGACTAAGACAAGATTCGATGCTCCCAATTGGAGAAAGACTAACTTACAAAAGAATAGTCAATCCAATTTTCTTCCAAGAATTCTAGAAGAGAGTGATGGAAAGAAGGTTCCGATTGTTCCTAAACGCACTCAGAAGTGGATA
>NW_020644154.1:0-217 GCF_003573695.1 Papaver somniferum
ATGAATTACCCCTAAACCAAAATTTTTCAACAGGTTCACTTTTAAGCACAAAATCTAACAATTTTAGGGGTTCAGGATTCAAAAGGTCTAACTCATAATGGACTGTTTTCGGGATGGGCAAACATGCAATTTCCAACTGTGGCTCTTTAAAAGTGTTATATTTTGAAGCAAAATAGTCCAAGAGGACTTGGGAGGCACACAGTTCCAATCCTAGATT
>NW_020644154.1:323-673 GCF_003573695.1 Papaver somniferum
ACAAACCAAATCTAGGTTGGGTGGAAGGCCATCAGATTGTGACTTAGGTAGGACGATCGGCTCATCATTATCAATCAAATCAAAATCTCCTAAGTCTTCTACACGTGTCACATCATGCTCACAATCGTCAATCAATTTAGCAAGATCACAATCAGAATCCTCAACATCATCAACAGATTGATTCTCGTGTATCGGCACATCAGGGGAAACATCACATGGAATACTAGAAGAAATATCATGCATTAAGGTCGGGGCAGAGAAGCCTAATGTATTTGAACCCAAAGGTTCCATAACATTTTCAGTATAGACATGTTCTTCTAACATAACATCATAATCATCATCATCATCAT
>NW_020644154.1:697-856 GCF_003573695.1 Papaver somniferum
GGCAGAGAAGCCTAATGTATTTGAACCCACAGGTTTCATAACATTTTCAGTATAGACATGTTCTTCTAACATAACATCATAATCATCATCATCATCATGATAGGAATTTTGCAATCTAGGATAATTTTCAATCCTAAGGTCGGAGCTATTACAAGAATA
>NW_020644155.1:0-616 GCF_003573695.1 Papaver somniferum
ACTTCAAGGAAACTCCTTAATTTCAACAAATTCCTTTGTTTCATGATATTTTCATAAATTCATGAAAAATAATATAAAATTAGGAAAAGCACCACGGGACCGTGGACACTGGCCGGCCGTCCATGCCTTGGCCTCAGCGGTCCCACGCTTCACCATTCCTTCATTTTATAATTATTTTCCTTCATCTCATGAATTTTCCTCAGTTTCTGCAAAACCCTGATTTTGTCATATTTTCTCAAATGGTTGCTCAAACGCACGCCAGAAAATATCAAAATTCTCAGGACTGAGACACGGACGTATTGATGACACGATCATGTTACCTTGACCGACCAATGTTGGCTCTTTGGCTCGCAATGATCCAGTCCCGCATATTTTCATGATTTGACCTAATTTGCGCAATTACACATATTATGTCCAAAACTCTTCCAAATAATTTTGGAATTTCATGGAGTGATCGTCCTTCGATCCCATGACCATCCAGGGCTGGTTTCATGACCCCTTGGTCGGTCTCTCACCTCTCCATAATTAATTAGGATTTATCACCTAAGGCTCAGACGAGCATTATATGAGAAACAATTGAACCAGCATTTGATCAACAAATAACCAACTCTTCAAG
>NW_020644155.1:627-2000 GCF_003573695.1 Papaver somniferum
ATTTATCACCTAAGGCTCAGACGAGCATTATATGAGAAACAATTGAACCAGCATTTGATCAACAAATAACCAACTCTTCAAGAGATCTTGGTATTTTGCTCACGCGAGCATATGGACGCTACATAATCGACCCACGGTCTCATGTAGTCGGTCCTCCTTCATTCCATGGTTAATTCTCAAATAAACCATCAATTGGTCATCAATTGATCAAATTAGGGTTTCTGAGTCCAAGGATCATAATTCCCGACTCGAACACTAATACCTTTATGACGATCTCATGATCAGTATTCTTATTTATTATGCTCGGTTCAACTACCGGTATACTAATTAATGTTTTATTTTGGTCATGCTACCAATAATTCATCAGACGATCAACACTTGCTCAGATAAGCAATATTTGCTCAAACCAAGGAATATTGGTTCAACTATCAATATTCAACAATTCATCGAATGAGCAATACTTTCTCACGTCAACGTGAGAATTACACCTCTGTCTCAACGGACACGTTCAATTCATGAGTTTTCAGAACATTTTGCAGAATCATGTTCAACTCAGCAAATACATGGACTCATCATCCCATGAAGTCAGCAACTGACTAAATACACGTCTGCCCTGCAGACTCCACGTTCACGAGACATCAATCGTGTCACTTGGGGGGATATCAACTAGGGTTTTGGTCTGGCGGTCTACGACACGTGTGTTCATACACACGATGGAATGTGAGCAAGTCGTGCAATCAGTTGAAGGAGTTAACAAAGTAGTGGATGGAAAATCGACCAAGTCTCCGCACGATGAGCAACTGGTTTCAAACACGATTTCCATTTCCCCACTCTTTGATTCCATCAACTGTCACACTTCATGGGATCATGGTGTCTACAATTCCGCACGATGAGCAACTGGTTTCAAACACGATTTCCACTTCCCCACTGTTTGATTCCATCAACTGTCACACTTCATGGGATCATGGTGTCTACAATTCCAGCAATATAAATAAGTCTCTGAATCATGATTGACAGGAAGAGAACAACGATCTCACGTCTCACAGACAACACGAGATCAACATCTCATCAATTGAGCAATTACTCTCAACTGAGCAACTTCAATCATTCAGAGCTTATCTTATTCAGAATACATAACACACCCACAATCTTTGGTTACCATTGATTTCACACATTTCTCAGCTTCCCTCCTACAGATCAACCCATCCTCTCTTGTGACCGAATTTACTCTGGAACGGTCATTGTCTTGGTTTAGGCCGGAGTACTACAGATTGATCTCTCGAATTCAAAGCACTCCCTTCTTGCAGTGCATCTGTGTGAGGTTGAACATTTCGCTCGGTTCAAGAAGTCTCCTCCGTACGGTCGTCTCCTCA
>NW_020644156.1:0-371 GCF_003573695.1 Papaver somniferum
TTGCGAAATAAACGCACAATGTTTTTCTCTTATTCTTTTATTCTCCCATGCAAATGAAAAGAAAATAAAAAATATGTGTCTCTGCGAAATTCGAACCCGTGACCTATCGCTTACTCGCTCCTGCAAAAACCATCAGTGCGAATTTCTGTTTGTGATAGAAATTGCAGCATCTGCCTCTCATCGTTTCTTCGTCCTTCCTTAACTTCTTTCAAATTTTCCTTCTTCTCCTGAACATGAAAATCTTCCACTAAAACTTCCATTTTCTCCTTAAATTTCACCACAACAACTAATTTTTTTTCTCTCACTCTTTTCATGTCTTTGAATTGTTGATGATGTTTACTCCCTGAAAGTGTGATTTCTTCCATAAAATT
>NW_020644156.1:571-930 GCF_003573695.1 Papaver somniferum
GTGCCCCTTATCCAAATTGAGGGTGCCTTTAGTACTTTTCTCCGGGAGTCCAAATAACACTTTTTGAGCAACTTTTTCCACACAAGTGTATTTCTCCAAAAACACCTACAAACACACAAAGATCAAAATTAGTACAAAAGTCGAGCACTAACAATAAAGACATTGAGTACAATTTAGACACAAAAATGTGTCTATCAAATACCCCCAAACTTATTATTTGCTAGTCCTCGAGCAAAACTAACAAAAAATAAAACTGAGTTAATCTCTGGAGGGTTTACCAGAGGTGTACCCACAAAATCATGACTTCTAATTGGTCACAAGTACCCAAAGAGCTATGAGGACATACATATTCTCAACCT
>NW_020644157.1:0-604 GCF_003573695.1 Papaver somniferum
AGTAGCTCGACAAATGGGTATGGATCAGTGTGTTCCAACCATACGGAGAAGGAAGCCATCAGTTGAGCAACTCAGGACTCATTTGGATCATGCTCACGTGGAAGGGAGTAGCTACTGGTTTCCTGGTTCTGATAGATTCGCCTATGTAACCCCAGGTTATGTAGAATTATGGGACCAGCAACTTGGGAGTTTTCGTGGATTTGTAAGATTTCCCAGACCTCCATTCAAGGATCTTCCTTCGGCTGAGATGATTTCCAGTCGACCAAGACTGAAGTATCTTTCTGGTGATAAACGAAAGTCGTCTCCAGGATGCTCTCAGGTATGTTTCTTCATATAATCTTCACGAAATTATAAGAACTGTATTCTGATTATATTATTGTATTTCACCACAGGACGGTCGTAATATACGACCTCGAATCGGTGTAGACTTCTCAGAGACTGAGGCGGTTATTCATGGCGGAGAAGGCAGGCATAAAGGTTATAAGCTGTTACCTAATACCATAAAGTCACCAGTTGGTGCTTTGGTGAGTTTCCAATATTTCTCACCGTGACTTTCATTGCTATTAGCATTAGAATCATGAAGCCAACTTTGTTAATTTTGTTG
>NW_020644157.1:615-1000 GCF_003573695.1 Papaver somniferum
CACCGTGACTTTCATTGCTATTAACATTAGAATCATGAAGCCAATGTTGTTAATTTTATTGCAGAATTTTACTCCATCAAGTCTTGAAGGTCTTCAATTTTCTGCTACTGAACAAGCAATCGCTGATTTGAGTGACGAAGAAACTGTAAGTATTTCTTCACATGTTCAAATAGGGTGCTTCATGGATGAAAATATTGATTGTAAAGGACGTGTATAGGGGGATGTCGTCATGGAGATGGAGAATTATGGAACTCAATCATCCTCTGAGAAGGGGAATGGAGGTAATTCCCAAGATTCGGAGCCGGATGGAAGTGATGTTCCTCTTGTCGTTGATGTGGACAATTCCAACCTCTTGGACACTTCGGTGACTCTTCAAGTAAGTATA
>NW_020644158.1:0-600 GCF_003573695.1 Papaver somniferum
AGCATGAATCCAAGTTCTCCCAAGGACCATGTCGTATCCAGGGTCTTCCCGGATTATGAAAAACTTGGCCTCAGTGCAGATCGATCTTTCCGTAACTTTGAGAGTGATGAAGCCGTATGCGTTTCTGGATATTCCTTTGTGGTCCCTGATTGCTATGGGAGCGTGGGTGGCTTCCCGTCGAGTAATACCAGCAGCTCTGAGAGTTTTCAAAGGGATGATGTTGACGGCGGTACCAACATCGATGAACGCCCTCTTGAACTCATTTCCTTTAATGTGCATTGTGGTGAGCAGTCCCCAGTCATACATTTCTGTGTCGGTGGCTGAAGGTCCGGTGGTAGTCTCTTGGATCAGCGGACGTCTTCCGGACACGATGTGGTTCAGTGTAGAAAACATGTCTTTCCTTTGAGCTTTCTAAAGATACAACATCTCGCAGACATGTTCGATCAGAGATTGGACCGTTTCCTTGACAGGAGGTTCGGAGATGGTAAAAGTTCTGACTAGGAGGGGTTTTTTGTGCACCCCTTCTGTCCCCAGGTTGAGCTCTCCTGATTTGACCTTTTCTTTGAATATGTGCTTCAAAATTTTGCAATCACTCGTGGG
>NW_020644158.1:611-1000 GCF_003573695.1 Papaver somniferum
TCAGTCCCCAGGTTGAGCTCTCCTGATTCGACCTTTTCTTTGAATATGCGCTTCAAAATTTTGCAATCACTCGTGGGATGGATGACGTATCTATGGAAGCGACAATACCGAGGATTTTCCATGGCCTCTTCAGTTGGTTCCTTCTTGACATAAGGAAATTTGATTGCGCCGTATTGAATCCAGGAATCGAGTAGTTCATTAACTTCTTCCATCGAACAGGGAAAATCATGTGCTTCTGGATCTTCCGTATGCTGAGGAGGGATTTTCGAATTCTCCTTCTTTTGTGTCTTTGAAGGGGTGGAGGAAGTATGCTTGTGTTGTGGTTCTTCTTTTCGCTTACTCCCTTCCGCGACACATTTGTTGAAGGTTGCAGGTTATACTGCTTGTTG
>NW_020644159.1:0-585 GCF_003573695.1 Papaver somniferum
TGATGGAGGAAGCCATTCTTCCAAAATTTATGTGGTAAAATTCATTTAAATTTATTTATGCAATCCTTTTATGATTAATTGCACCGAATGAAAATTGAATAAATGATTTTTATTAATTAATTGTGTTTTCTCTTGATGAAATATGCTTGGTTTATTGCTTTTGATATTTCATGCTTGCGATTAACAATGGATGTTTTGAAAATCTGATTTAGGCAATGATTAGAATCACAATTGTTTTTGATTTGAATTATAATGTCTAGAATTGCATGATAATATATATTATTGAATCACATGAATTTTGGTGAATGGTGAAATCCTAACCCCTGGTCTTTCCATAATATTTACATCACCTTTGAATTTAATTTGTTTTATCTTTAATTTTTTATTAAGTCTAAAAATTATTTCCTTCACAAGTCTGAAAAGAACCCAGTTTTTACCACAACTACAATATCATTTGAAAATCCATCAGTACCATCTTGCAGCTGTCGTGGAGCGTCTAGCACTTCTTCTTGTGGTTGATCGTTGTTGTAGCATTCCGTTGGGTGGAGAGAAGAATTAAGATGCCTCGTCAGCAAGGATGCATCA
>NW_020644159.1:596-1000 GCF_003573695.1 Papaver somniferum
TAGCACTTCTTCTTGTGGTTGATCGTTGTTGTAGCATTCCGTTGGGTGGAGAGAAGAATTAAGATGCCTCGTCAGCAAGGATGCATCATGGGGCTAGCCTTCGATGATGCAGGTCGGTCCTCCTCCTGTATTGACGCTCACGTGGGGAGTGGGATGTAATGGACTTTGTCCGATCCTTCCCGCGGAGCTTCCCTCGGTTTGAACAGTTCCACTCCGCATATTCGTGCGTAATGAAACAATGATGCATGAATATGAATGACTTCTTTATTCAGCATAGTCTTCAGGTATTGGTGATACGTTGAAGGGACGATCTCGTATGTGCTGGTCTGGTTTCATTCAAAGTCTGTCATTGTGGTAGGATGCCATACGATCTTGCCTGAGCGAACCTTGGCCATCCTGAGAGT
>NW_020644160.1:0-528 GCF_003573695.1 Papaver somniferum
TTTCTAAGTACCTATATAAAGATTCTCCCTCTTGTTGGGCAAAAGTACAGATTTGTGTCCTAATAGACGATGTTTTATGCCTTGGGAAAAACTTATGTATAAAGGCAGAAGTAAGTTGGTCATAGGTTTCAATTGACTCAGAGGCCAAACTATACAGCCAAGATTTGGCTTTATCTTTTAAGGAAAAGGGGAATAACCTAAGTTTCAACGCATCATCACTTAGGTTTTTAATTTTCAGAGTGCTACAAACTTCCTCAAATTCCCTAACATGAAAATAGGGGTTCTCATTCTCTTTTCCTAAAAACATTGGGAGCATCTGTAAAGTCCCAGGTTTCAGTTCATAATTTGCCTTGGTTTCAGCTAACTTGATACAAGACGGACGAGAGGTCCTAGTTGGGTTTAACAAAGCTTTCAAAGTTGTCATTTCTGGCACTACCAAAGGACTAGGAGTACTTTCTTCACTAATTGTCAAGTTTTCAAAGCTGAAATTTCCAAAGACAGGGCTCTCAAAAGAAGAGTCTTCGAGCA
>NW_020644160.1:539-1000 GCF_003573695.1 Papaver somniferum
CTTACCTCCCGTTCCAGACGGGGGATGAACCGTTGTAGTCGACTCGGGCCACGACTCCTATGTCATGTACGAACCCGAGGGGCCGAGGTGATATCGTAATCACCGTCCTTCTCTGCAAACAGTTTAATATTTAAACTACCCTTCCGTAGGGTTTAAAAATAATGTCCCAAAGTTTAAAGTCCAAAGTCCAAAAAAATAAAGTACAAGGGAAAAGGAAAGTCTTGAAAAAATAAATAAAAACAATTAAAAATGTCTCTTTTTTTTAATAAGAAAAAAGAACTCCTCTTCTTTCGCTCCTTTCTCTTTGCGTTTTACTCCAAGTCTTTAAGTATTCACCAAAAGCTTTGGAAAAATTTTCTTTCGCTCCAAATTCCAAATTCTGTAAGGAAAAGACAAAAACCCAAAAACGTAAAGAAAAAAAAAAAATCTAAAAACTCTAGTCTAAAGACAAGTCCCCGGCA
>NW_020644161.1:0-333 GCF_003573695.1 Papaver somniferum
TTTGGAGTACAGAGATCCTCTACCAGCACCACGATTAGAGAACTCTAGCATAAGACGGATGCAGTCCCCACTCAGTTGGAAGATGGCTTGCGAAAATCCCGAATGAGCGAGAATTTCATAAAATAAAGGAAGATCTGGGTTATAAAGAGGAATGGGGAGACCTGCGAGAATCTGACCTAGCTAAATTATGATTGATTGATCATCACAATATTGATCAGAGAAAATCTTGACAGAAAGAATTGATTTGGCATTCTCACCAGGAATGGTGGAGAGTGTGAAACCTTTATCAGCAAGATCTTTTTGGACATCTTGTAAATTCTTCTCATATCTATG
>NW_020644161.1:344-1000 GCF_003573695.1 Papaver somniferum
GTGTGAAACCTTTATCAGCAAGATCTTTTTGGACATCTTGTAAATTATTCTCATATCTATGACCACTTGGATCCATGTTTGAATATGGAGTATGGGAATGTATGGAAAGTAAAAGGATTGAAGGAATAAAAAGTTACAGCAGCAGAACTTGCAGAAGAATAACATAATTGCAGAGACGAGAGAATAAAAATAGAAGAGAAAGTAAAAAGAAAAATATAAAGAAGAGTAAGATGAGTATATAAAGGAGATTTTTTACTCGAAGAAATAAACACCATTAAGACGAAGAGACGTGAGCTGTTGAAAAGTTGCGGTTACAGAAGACGTGTCAAGAAACAAATGGACGAAAGAATACGTGTGATAAATGTAGAATATGAAAAGATGAGCAGCTGCGGCATTTCTCATATCATTCTCTACTTTGCAGAGAAGATATGAGAAGAGGCAAGATGTAGGATCAGAATCTCGCAATGATAATGTTTCAGCGAAATTATCAATGACATAGCATAACAACGTCGCAGAACAGTTTCAGAAATGATAGAATAAATGACGTCATCCAAGATCACGAGAAAGATGTGATAGTCCTTCGAAGATTAGAGAGTTTGCGAAATTAACAATTGTAAGGTTGCGAGAATATCACAGATCATATCCGAAAATAAAGG
>NW_020644162.1:0-711 GCF_003573695.1 Papaver somniferum
TCGATTTACCTTGGCTTTGTTGGTTGTTCCATAAGATGCTATATGTCGAGCATTAGGAACTAAATTAATCAACTAGTTTGGTTATTTAGTTAGTACTCCATAAGTCTTCTTTCTTATGTTGAGTACATGTACGGTTAAGGTTGTCATATTCTATGATGAACTTAGTCGGGGTTCCATAAGTTCTCTTATGTTGAGCCCAAAATAATTAAATTGATTACTTCGGTGATTAGTTTGGTTATTTGTATTCCAATTAGATTAATTATAGGTTCTCTTGTAATTAATCTAGTTGAGTTTTCATATATTCCACAAGTTCTTGTGTTGAGTATATGAAAGGCTACACTATCATGTTCTTTGGTTAATGTAGTCATATATTCCGTAAGGTTTTCTTTATGTTGAGTATTTGAACGATTAAGTTAGTCATCTCCGTGTGATTGACTTAGTCGTAGCTCCATGAGTTTACTTATGTTGAGCACTTTCAATTAAATTGATCACTGTTGTGGTTTGATTTAGTTGCATATTCCAATTGAATTAATCATGGGTTTACTTATGATTAATTTGGTTGAGCTTTGGATATAGAAAATCATTCCTATGGTTTTTGGTGTCCAATATAAAATCCTTCTTTTCTTTCGAAATTAAGGTCGCTCTTGTTGTTCTCTCGGGAATTACATCAAATGGGGGAGAGTTATTTTGAACTTGTGCTTATTGGTAATA
>NW_020644162.1:722-1000 GCF_003573695.1 Papaver somniferum
AAATGACGTCAAATAGGGGAGAGTTCTTTTGAACTTGTGCTTAATGGTAATATCTTCCGGGGAGTGCGGCTTTGGAATTTTATAGGGGTTATCTTGTATCTTAAAACTCCTTGATGAATGTTTTTAGCTTCGGCTATTAGATTGCATCTAAATTAAGTTGGTATGTATTTTTCTTTTGGTCATGAAATGTCACTTGTGGAAATTTCATTATGATCCCATTCTTGTACCTTTGCCAATTTTATTGACAAAAAGGGGGAGAAATATTGTAGTTCACACTA
>NW_020644163.1:0-1183 GCF_003573695.1 Papaver somniferum
TTGGATGAAGGACGATTAAACAGGGATTTTTTCTCAAGAGAGCATGATCACAATTATCTTCAAGAAAGAGAAGACAAAGGAGCGAGGCTCACCAGATTTTCTTTTAAGGATCATCAAAAAGATAACATACAACCTTGACAGCTTTCTCAAGACAATTTCTTGAGAACAATGAGCTTCCTTCTTAAATTAAAAGAGGGATGCTATAGTGAGCAGTCATGGTATATTAAGATGAGCATTTTTCTCATCAATATTGACTTCTTCTTTTTCTCCTTCAAGAGGATTTAGAGAAATATCACATGATATAGTTGAAGGAGTTTTATTAAGAGAGGAACTAGGAGTACCTGAGCCAATCGCTTTCCATGTTTTTTTGATGCCCTGTTTGAGTCTGTTTATGCTTATCTTAAGTTCTGAGACTCGATTATTGATATGTAAGAAATCTGGAGCTGAAATCTTGGATTTGCGGCCTTCTTCAGGGAGAGACAAGGAATTCGACCTTTCTTTCTTTCTCCTATGCCTTTTCCTCTTTTCAGAGTTATTTAAGAAGTCGGTTACTCTTCTGCCGTTCTCCCTTCTACCATTTTTCGTTTCAAAGGAACGATTAAGAAAAGACTTATCATAGTAGTTTTCTTGATTGTCGAAAGTGCCTTTTACTCCAACAATGCGAGAGACAGGTTTGATGACTTCTTTAGACATCCATGCAAGCATGTTGAGAAGATTTTCATTCCTTAAACGAAAACGACATCTTCGCTAAGAATGTCCTTTATTTCCGTAGTAATAGTAGTTAAAGGAATGATTCTTTACCGTTCTCGTGTGAGCAGATTTGGAAGAAGTAGAATCCTTGTTTTTAGGCACATTACAAGCTGCGAAAGGTTTTTCACATGAAGAATTATCAATAGCTTTAACAAAATTGATCTTACTAGTTTTTGGAGCGTTTATTCCCTTATAGCCCAGACCACGTGTATCACGATGTTCTTTACATGCTCCGAGCATAGAAGATAATTTTGTAGAGCTAGAATTGAATCTACTCAGACTCTCTTCCAGTGATTTCACTTTATTAAGAGCAGCTGCAAGGTCAGTCTCCAAGGATTTCTCTTTGGCGAGAAGACTGAGTTCTTTGTCATTAAAACCTTTTTGTTGAGAGTCATATCTTGCTTCAGCATCTGCAAGTCTTTCTTTCAACACA
>NW_020644164.1:0-444 GCF_003573695.1 Papaver somniferum
AAATATCTTTGAACAATTATAGAAATAAACATTCTCAGCATGTGTTCAAAGTTTGTCGACATCTTAACTTTTAAGTTCTCTTTCACACTTACAACCTTGAAACTGATTTTCCACACTTCCAAACAAGTTTAGAATTGGTTCATATGACTTTCAAGAACTATGTGATTGATCAAACCAACATTCAATCACTGTTAGAGCATAACTCGGTCAACCTCGCATGCGTTGCTATCTCAAGCATGCTTGTCAATGTTAGTGATCAAAACTATAAGTCTTGATTTCTAGCCTACATATCTAAGTCTCGGACTAGGATAGAAAAGTGTAGTTGAGCTCAAGGACTTCATGGCTATTCATCATACAACGACGAAAATCTATACAAAGAACCGTGGAACTTCATCAACAAAAAGTATGTGGAGACTTGAACTTATCTATCACTCAAAAGTCTAT
>NW_020644164.1:455-1000 GCF_003573695.1 Papaver somniferum
CAAGGAACCGTGGGAACTTCATCAACAAAAAGTATGTGGAGACTTGAACTTATCTATCACTCAAAAGTCTATCTCTTCTATCTCCTACTTCTTATGAGACAAAAGTCGTATGCTATATAGACTAGATCATACATATTTGATATTTCGAGCTGAGCATTCATTGCTTATCTTTTATCTCAAAATCATGTGTTGGTAAAGCGTGTCGCTTTGATCAAGTTTATCTTCACCTAGTGACGAAAGTCATGAAAAGTTTCAATCACTTTGAGAATTGCTCTGACGTGAATCGGTCTGTGAATAACGGCTACATAGCGTCCTCTGAGAATGTCTCAATGATCGAAATGAAAGTTTAGATTACATAACCATGTATTCCTTGAACCGAAGTTTTCGAACTTTGTTGATCAAGAGAATTCGGGAGGATTGTGGAATTGGCTTGCCAAGTCCGCGAACTGTCGGAAGTTCTCGACTGAGAATTTTTGCTGGGATTTTCCGAAACTCGTTTGTGTGCTTAGTCCGCGAACTCAGTCCGTGAACCCAGTCCGCGAACT
>NW_020644165.1:0-411 GCF_003573695.1 Papaver somniferum
CATGATTAGCAAGAGTGTCTGCTGCCTGGTTTGTTTCCCGGTAATCATGTCGAATTTTGTAGTGGGGAATTTCTTCCAGTCTTTTGGTGATCTCAGCAATCATGTCTCTCAGGTACCATGGGGAATCAGCCAGTTTCTTGACGAAATGGACTAGGGTCTGCGAATCTGATTCAATGTAGATTTTAGTCCATTGGTAAACGATGACCATTCTTAAAGTCGTGAGGAGTGCCCATGTCTCTTCTAGCAGCACTGTTGTGATTCCTAAAGGTTGGGCCACTGCAACAATTAATGTGGTTGTCGAGTCCCTACAAATAAACCCCCCCCCCCCCCCCCCCCCCCCCCCCCCCCCCCCCCCCCCCCCCCCCCCCCCCCCCCCCCCCCCCCCCCCCCCCCCCCCCCCCCCCCCCCCCC
>NW_020644165.1:611-1000 GCF_003573695.1 Papaver somniferum
CCCCCCCCCCCCCCCCCCCCCGCGGGTCCCGGATGGCCGCGAACAGCTCCATCAGTGTTGATCTTGATCCAATGTGGTTCTGGTGGTTTCCAACCAACTTGAACACTTCTAGTCATCCGGAGTGCTGAAGTTTCAGGTGTTGTAGCATTCATGTCGGGCAGAGGTGGAGGTACTATTGAATTTTCCCAATTGTATTCTTGATGCATGTGGTTTGCTAAATTGACTACATCGGTGGGGGTTTATTCTTCCTGCCATAGATCAAATCGTTTCTGGCTAACCAAAGTGCCCACAATATGAAACAAAATGAAGTTGTGGCAATTGTAGATTGTTTGAGCTGTAGTAGTTGGTTGATGGAGTCAAAGATTGTGGTCTTTGGTGAAGAAAGGCAG
>NW_020644166.1:0-307 GCF_003573695.1 Papaver somniferum
TAAAGGGGAACCGATCCTAGTAAGAGGTGCAACACATCACAAAGTGGAACCGATCCTTGTACGAGGTGCAGCATGATTGTAGCATAAAGGGGAACCAATCTTATGGACATGTGCAACACGTTTTTAGGCAAAGGGGAACCGATCCTTGGTAGGCTTTGGGATATGTATAAAATAAGAGCAAAAGAAAGCCTACAGTGATACCTGCAAGTGCACAGGGTCAGTTGTAGCTTGTGTGCAAGAACAGGGTCATTCCACAGGGACTTGGGGTGTTATGAAGTTTCACTATGCTGATAATTGATGCAAAACT
>NW_020644166.1:507-948 GCF_003573695.1 Papaver somniferum
TAGCTAGATTTCGACCTTGGTTCTTAGCCTGAGAAACTATCTCTTGGTGATTAGTAATCATAACATCCGATCTTTCTTTACACATGTGTAGATACACTTTACACTCTTATCACATGTCTTTTTTTTTTGTTATCAGTGCTAGGATTGTGCCTTTGATAGGTAGATTGACATCTCCATTTTGCTGTGAGCTTAAACTGTTTTGCACATGTCACATTTGATGGAATCTGAGCTTATATTTTGACCTAGAACTTTGTAGGTACGTTCTAAGCAAACCTTCACGAGACTTCAACTCGTCCACTAGGGACACTTAGTGGTTTAAAAGGCTTAGTGCATACGCTAAATGCATTCGAGAGACCAGCGACAGTGGTATAGTTAGGATTTCCTTAGTTTTGTTTTACTTGAGGACAAGTAAAATTCAGGTTTGGGGGTATTTGATGAGTG
>NW_020644167.1:0-405 GCF_003573695.1 Papaver somniferum
GTGCAGAACAGATTCAATTCGGATTGATTTGATTATTGGGAAAAAAGTTTTTTTTTTTTTAAAATAAAAAAAGAAAAAAATGGATCCAACATATTTGATTTGATGATGACGATTCTATTGATTCCAACACAGTGTATTTGGTAGCAACCCATAAAAAAAATCCATTGCCGCAGGTTAGAGTTCGTTACTGATGACGTGTTGTAATGGAAATACAGGGAAGACAAAGAGGCAAGAGAGTTTCCATTTATTAGTCTTATAGGGCTACATGGATACAATATATATAAGTGAAAAATACTAGAACCCCCTACTATATGGGTTCAATATATAGAAACCCCACTAAATGGATCCTCCCCTATCAACTCCATACTTTCACTTTTTGATATTTTTAGGCCCAGAACTTTAGAT
>NW_020644167.1:605-1000 GCF_003573695.1 Papaver somniferum
TTGATGTTTGATGTTTCAGGTGGCTGTTTCACGTGGTTTGAATGGGATTGGACTTGCTATAGTTATACCAGCTATTCAGTCCCTTGTGGCTGACTCAACTTATGACCATAATCGCGGTGTATCTTTTTGGTGGCTTCAGGTAACAGGAAATATAGGGAGAATTCTCGGTGGTCTGTTGTCAGTTCTTCTAACTTCCACATCATTCATGGGTATTGCTGGTTGGAGAATTTCCTTCCATCTTGTTGCAATTATTAGTGTTATCGTTGGAATTTTATTGGGATTGTTTGCCAAAGACCCTCGGTTTGTAGATAAAAGTAGTACAAATGGTTCAAGTTTTGCAAAATCATTATTGTTAGAGTTCAAGGAATTGTTTCAACCAACAAAATCGGTGATGA
>NW_020644168.1:0-587 GCF_003573695.1 Papaver somniferum
GGAGGCATCACCTGAGTATAACCTAGAAGAAACAATTGACCATTTTCATGATTCTGATGATCTAGAAATTAGGGAAATTATAGCTAGTCTATCTAGAGACACCTAAAACTCAAAGTGTGGGGGTGATTATCATTCTCCATGTACTTTAACTATTAGAAAGGTCCCTCACTTGGGACTTGACATATGGGCCTCAACCATTTCACAAGATTATCTTCATACACGTTTTCCTGAACCTAGTGATGTCCATAAGGAAATTCAGTTGTTAGAAACCCATCCTCTGGTTGATATGGTTTACCCAGGCTATGATATCCAGATTGACTTTGTTTTCCCACCAGATATTTTTCAACCGACTTTGGGAATGTGTAAGTTTCAGATGTGTCAGTTATTAAGTTTTGAGACTAAACCTAATTACTTTAGGAGATTATGGTCGACACATTTGTTTAAGGAAGACCACCACTCTTATTGTGGTCAGCTGTGTGAGTCAAAACTGATTGACTTTAAGGATCCACAATTATTCAGGTTATTATTATGTGCTTCTAAGTTTTTACTTGAGTTTTTCCAGACTCTAATACCTGAACCGGACCTTA
>NW_020644168.1:638-1000 GCF_003573695.1 Papaver somniferum
TTATTTTCTTGACAGGTTGCAGATTCCTTTTATTTGTGATAGCTCTATTTGGTTTTGATGACCCACAGAAATTTCGGCTATTAGTTTATGATTCCATGAGGTGACTAATCATCTATTAGTCTGGCTGAAGACGTTAAACTTAGCACTTCTTGGGAGGTAACCCAACATTCATGCGACACGGTAATATCTTTCCTTATCTCTTTTGCTTCAAATGGTAACAGTTTCTCCTTGTCCATGCTTTTAATTTTATCTTTAGAACATTGAGGACAATGTTAGATTTAAGTTTGGGGGTATGGGAGAAACTTTTTAGTTGCAATAAATAAACTCCAGAGCCTAGAAATTTATGCCTATTAAGGATTGCA
>NW_020644169.1:0-317 GCF_003573695.1 Papaver somniferum
ATAATCGCTCAAAACATAAGTTATATGGACTCTTATTTTGCCAAAGTAGATTCTCAAAAAATTGATTGTAAATGTTAAGCATGGAACATCAAATCACCTAAGCTAAGCATGACCCATCTAATCAAATAACACCCAATTTAATCAAATCATATTTCAATTAATTTTTAATGCAAAAGTCTTAAAAAGAATTAATAAAATTACCCATGTATGAAGCTCGGCCTCCTCCGTCGTCCCAGTGTTGGGATTTAACTCATCATAGTAAAAGTGCTCCCAAAATAATTTATTATGGCTCAAAAATGGTTTACAAATGATGAGAA
>NW_020644169.1:428-773 GCF_003573695.1 Papaver somniferum
AAATTACCCATGTATGAAGCTCGGCCTCCTCCGTCGTCCCAGTGTTGGGGTTTAACTCATCATAGTAAAAATGCTCTCAAAATAATTATTTATGGCTCAAAAATGGTTCACAGTGATGAAATAAAGAGAAAATGATGAAAATCGGGTGTTTGCAACGTTTATAATTGTTGCAAACACCATTACAAAGAACGATAAAAGAATATTGTTGTTGTCTGCGTAGCTGACTACGACCCACAAGGACTGGTCGATGTCACTGTTGAAGAACAACGGTTTTTGGCTGTCTGTTCTTCGTGTTCTTCATCTTCATCAATGGCAGCAGCAGCAACAGAGAAAAATGGTGGATTC
>NW_020644169.1:784-1000 GCF_003573695.1 Papaver somniferum
GGACTGGTCGTTGTCACTGTTGAAGAACGACGGTTTTTGGCTGTCTGTTCTTCGTGTTCTTCATCTTCATCAATGGCAGCAGCAGCAACAGAGAAAAATGGTGGATTCTTCCTCTGCAGCGCTCTCCTCTCTACTCCCAACTCTCGACAACCCCTCTATGCTAACCCAAGAGTTATATTTATACACCTTTGGAACAAGAATAACTTCTCATTAATC
>NW_020644170.1:0-522 GCF_003573695.1 Papaver somniferum
CCAATATCCTTCGAAATTTTTTCCTAATAAGCGCGTTACCCTATCGGTCTCGTTCTAGTCTAGTTTTAAGCTTGGGTTCGCGTTAGGTTTCGTTTTCCTAAGGCGGGCAAGAAGGGAGCGGTGATGAAATCCGAACCCTTATCTTGTATTGGCCAGGCCTTGCCCTTTACTAGGAATTTAAAAACAGTCCAAATTCGTCCTCAATCAATGAATCACCTTAAGGAATACAGTAACTCGCTTACAGGAGATTCGCGAGTGTTTCGATGGACTTACCTCCCGTACCAGACGGGGATGAACCGTTGAAGTCGACTCGGGTCACGACTCCTATGTCATGTACGAACCCGAGGGGCCGAGACGATATAGTAATCGTCGTCCTTCCCTGCACACAATTTATATAATTTTTTTTTTTTAATAATACCCTTCCGTAGGGTAAAAATAAAATAAAGTCCAATTGTTTAAAGTCCAAAGTCCAAAATAAATAAATAAAAAAATTACAGTTTTCCACACACACTCTAAAAAAAA
>NW_020644170.1:589-1000 GCF_003573695.1 Papaver somniferum
AAAAAAATTAAAAATTAAAAATTAAATCCTAAAATTGTCCTTTTTTCTTCTCTTTTCGCTTTTCGCTTTAAGCTTTTTCCTCTCCAAGTCCTTAGTGCTCCACTTCGAACCTGTAAATCAAAGAAACAAAAAGAAACGTAAAAAGGAACAAATAATTGTAAAAAAAATAAAAACCTAAAAATTCTACCTAAGCACAAATCCGCGTCGGCGGCGCCAAAAATTTGATGTTTTTTCAAAAGTTGTTGTAGATAGTGGTGAAAGCTGGTTCTTTTCGAACTTGTGAAGGTAACTTTTTTTTTGATTTAAATAAAATTAAAGCAAATTAATTATCAAAGAGTGATGTCAAGATTTAAAATGGACTAAGGCTCCGGATTCACTATTACTTCAAGTTGATTGGTTACAAAAATATTT
>NW_020644171.1:0-241 GCF_003573695.1 Papaver somniferum
GTCCTTATGATTTGAGCTATAATTGTTTCGAATAAATATATGAATTGTGTGAATGATTAATGGTGGAATCCTGAGTCCTAGTGTCTCTTGATCCTGTGACAAAAATTTTGTATATATTTTTATTTTCTAAAAAAAATTATCCTTCACAAGTCCGAGAGTTTGAACCTCATTACTACAACCACACAAAAAAATCTATAATCAAAATGGCGCCGCCGACGCGGACTTGTATATAGATTGATTT
>NW_020644171.1:378-650 GCF_003573695.1 Papaver somniferum
ATTTTTTTTTAGAGTGTGTGAGGAAAACTGTAATTATTATTTTTTAATTTATTTTGGACTTTATTCTGGACAATTGGACTTTATTTTTTTTTAACCCTACGGAAGGGTATTATTATTAAAAAAAAAAAATATTATATAAACTGTGTGCAGAGAAGGACGACGATTACTATATCGTCTCGGCCCCTCGGGTTCGTACACGGCATAGGAGTCGTGGCCCGAGTCGACGACAACGGTTCATCGCCCGTCTGGTACGGGAGGTAAGTCCAATCGAA
>NW_020644171.1:850-1000 GCF_003573695.1 Papaver somniferum
AAGTCCTTAGTCCCAATACCTCTCGAACATCTTGTGACAAATTTGTACATATATTTTCGTTTTAAAATCTATTCAAGTCCGAGCAACGAACTTTTACTACCACTTTCAAAACTATAACAGCAACCCTGCTGAACATATTCGGTACTACAA
>NW_020644172.1:0-529 GCF_003573695.1 Papaver somniferum
AGAAACACTAAACCCTTAGAATTGATTCATTCAGACGTAGTTGACATGAAGTCAGTTCAAACTAGAGGTGGTAAGAAATGGTTTGTCACTTTTATAGATGATTGTACGAGGTACTGTCAGGTTTATTTGCTTAGAGGGAAGGACAATGCCTTAGAAGCCTTTAAGATATATAAACGTGAAGTTGAAAACCAATTGAATGCTACCATTAAAACTTTTAGGTCTGACCGTGGTGGTGAGTATCTAATTCCTATTGGAGATTTCTGTGAAGAACATGGCATAATACATGAAACTACAGCCCCTTATTCACCTCAATCCAATGGTGTAGCTGAACGTAAGAACCGTACCCTTAAGGATATGATGAATGCCATGTTGATTAGTTCAGGATTACCTTCGAATTTGTGGGGGGAGGCTATCCTCTCAGCCAATTACATCCTGAACAGAGTACCCTTTAAAATATCAGATAAAACTCCATATGAGTTATGGAAAGGTAAACAACCATCTTATGATTACTTCAAAGTGTGAGGGTGCT
>NW_020644172.1:540-1000 GCF_003573695.1 Papaver somniferum
AGGATCAGATAAAAGTCCATATGAGTTATGGAAAAGTAAACAACCATCTTATGATTACTTCAAAGTGTGGGGGTGCTTGGCAAAGGTGGCCATCCCTCCTCCTAAGACAAATAAGATAGGACCCAAAACCGTTGATTGTGTTTTTATAGGGTATCCTGAGCATTCTAGTGCTCATAGGTTTATGGTTGTGAGTTCTGAAATTTCTGACATAGGGTTGAATACTATCATGGAGTCTAGGGATGCTGAGTTCTTTGAGAATGTTTTTCCTATGAAACGTGATTCTCGAAAGAGATGTTTAGATGATCCCATAGAATTTCCATCATCCGGTCAGTCATTACCTTTAGAGGAAGATGAACCAGAAATAGAACCTAGAAGAGGTAAAAGGGTTAAAACTATGAAAACCTATCCTGGTTGCATTACATACCTAGCCGAGTCTGATCCTCAGACTTACAAAGAAGCC
>NW_020644173.1:0-408 GCF_003573695.1 Papaver somniferum
AGCTGAGAATCCAAGGAGCCTCTCCCGGATGGGCTTTATTGACCCCAAATCTCCATGACTCAGGTTCCGGTGGCGTTGTAGCCTTTACCTGAGCCATGCAACAGGTACCCCCTTATATGACGTACTTTAGGTCTTACATTTGCCTCTTGCGAAATTGTATTCGCGAACTGGGGTGTACGCCATAAAGGTTCGCCTCTTTCTCTTTTGTCATTTTTCTCTGATTATTTTCTGTAAAATTCATTATCTCTGCAAGAGTCTCGCACATTATCATATTGTATTTGGATTTAGCAATCTCAATTTTGTCATTCAATCAAATGTATTTTTGAGAATTTTACTTATTGCGAGAGTGTCGCAACAACTTAATCATTCATACATTTCTTATTTTTATTACCTTTGCCATCCTCTGCT
>NW_020644173.1:608-1000 GCF_003573695.1 Papaver somniferum
CTTTATTATTTTCTGCTACTGCTTCCTTGGTAGTGGTATGTTCATCATTTTTATTCTGAGCTAGCATTAGTTTCGCAACATCTCTTCTCCTTTTCTTTCGATTGCATCCACCATCAACCTCACACTTCTCTGTGTATCTTTGATTTTGTGTTGCCAGTTTTCCTTCTTGTTTGCTCTTCCTTCGCAAGATTCTATCTCAGTTTCGTAACACCTCTTTCCTTCAATCCAATCTCCCTATATGATTCCTACACCATTGGGGTGAGGGAATTTGATGCACTGGTGGAAAGTTGAAGCTACACCTAGAATCCCATTTAGCCAAGGTCGACTAATTAACGCATTGTAAGATTTAGGAAGATATTCCCTTCAATGGAATTCGCATAGTAACCTCCCCT
>NW_020644174.1:0-563 GCF_003573695.1 Papaver somniferum
TTGGATGAAGGACGATTAAACAGGGATTTTTTCTCAAGAGAGCATGATCACAATTATCTTCAAGAAAGAGAAGACAAAGGAGCGAGGCTCACCAGATTTTCTTTTAAGGATCATCAAAAAGATAACATACAACCTTGACAGCTTTCTCAAGACAATTTCTTGAGAACAATGAGCTTCCTTCTTAAATTAAAAGAGGGTTGCTATAGTGAGCAGTCATGGTATATTAAGATGATCATTTTGCTCATCAATATTGACTTCTTCTTTTTCTCCTTCAAGAGGATTTAGAGAAATATCACATGATATAGTTGAAGGAGTTTTATTAAGAGAGGAACTAGGAGTACCTGATCCAATCGCTTTCCATGTTTTTTTGATGCCCCGTTTGAGTCTGTTTATGCTTATCTTAAGTTCCGGAAACTATCTATAATTGATAATTGAAGGCTTGTTATCTAACAGTATAACATGACTTATATGCCCATGTCAACCAATATAAGATTCATATCCATACGGATAAATTCATTATAATGCTTGGTGAATGAAGAAACTAAAGTTAAAAAAAAAAGAGA
>NW_020644175.1:0-242 GCF_003573695.1 Papaver somniferum
CTCTCCTGAACTTCAAGGATCTCAATGTATTTTTCTCTAATGTCTCAATAGATTGTTATCTCTAGCATTCCAATTTCTATATTTTCGTTGAGAAACAGTTTGTAAACTTAGATAACCGGATACCATGGGACGCTAGAAGTTTCAAAAATGCGACTAAAATGTTTCTCCCATACCCCCAAACTTAAATCTAACATTGTCCTCAATGTTCTAAAGATAAAATTAAAAGCATGAACAAGGAGAAA
>NW_020644175.1:428-600 GCF_003573695.1 Papaver somniferum
TGGATCAAAAAGTATTACCCACAAGAAGAGGAAACTGCAACAGACCAAAAAGATACCGAACATACCCTTGTTTAAGACAACTACATCTAGTTGTGGCTCAGGTTCAGGTTCTATAACTGGTTCTAGATAACAGGTTTTCATCGGTTGGATTTCCTCAAAGCTAATATCCGAT
>NW_020644175.1:644-1000 GCF_003573695.1 Papaver somniferum
TCGGTTGGATTTCCTCAAAGCTAAGATCCGGTTCAGGTATTAGAGTCTGGAAAAACTCAACTAAGAACTTAGAAGCACATAACAACAACCTGAATAATTGGGGATCCTCTAAGTCAATCAGATTTGACTCACACAGCTGACCACAATGAAAGAGGTGGTCTTCCTTAAGAAAATATGTCGACCTTAATATCCTAAAGTGGATTAGGTTTAGTCTCAAAACTTAATAACCGACACATCTTAAAATCAAAAGTTCCCACAATTGGAAGAAAAGTTTTTGGTGGGAAAACAAAGTCAATCTTGGTATCATGGCCTAGGTTAACCACATCAACCAGAGGATAGGTTTCTAACAACTGAGC
>NW_020644176.1:0-502 GCF_003573695.1 Papaver somniferum
ATGTCTAGAAAGAAGCTCAGTTGTTAGAAACCCATCCTCTGGTTGATGTGGTTAACCCAGGCTATGATACCAAGATTGACTTTGTTTTCCCACCAAAAACTTTTCTTCTAATTGTGGGAACATATGATTTTCAGATGTGTCGGTATTTAAGTTTTGAGACTAAAATTAATTACTTTAGGATATTAGGGTCGACACATTTTCTTAAGAAGGACCATTATTATGGTCAACTTTGTGAGTCAAATCTAATTGACTTAGAGGATCCCCAATTATTCAGGTTGTTGTTATGTGCTTCTAAGTTCTTAGTTGAGTTTTTCCATACTCTAATGCCTGAACCGGATCTTAGCTTTGAGTAAATCCAATCGATGAAAGCTTTTTATTTAGACCCTTTTATAGAGCTTGAACCTGAACCACAACTAGATGTAGTTGTCTTAAGCAAGGGTATATTCTGTATCTTCTTCGTCTGTTGCAGTTTCCTCTTCTTGTGGGTAACACTTTTTGATTC
>NW_020644176.1:513-1000 GCF_003573695.1 Papaver somniferum
TATCTTCTTGGTCTGTTGCAGTTTCCTCTTCTTGTGGGTAATACTTTTTGATCCAGATGACCCACAATTATTTCGGCTACTGCTATATGGTTCTACGAGGTGACTAATTCTTCCAATGTCTGGCTGAAGACTTTAAACTTAGCACTTCTTGGGAGGTAACCCATGCTCATGCAACACGCTAATATCTTTCCTTGACTCTTTTGCTTCAAGTGGTAACAGTTTCTCCTTGTTCATGCTTTTAATTTTATCTTTAGAACATTGAGGACAATGTTAGATTTAAGTTTGGGGGTATGGGAGAAAATTTTTAGTTGCAGTATAAATAAACTCCAGAGCCTAGAAATTTATGCCTATTAAGGATAGCACTAACCTATCTAAGTGGATGGAAACATCTTGGTTGTAGGAGTTGAGGAACCAATCTGATTAGATGGAAACATCTAAAGAGTCTATTCATAAAAGCACAGAGCTCAGGTATTAGAATTAAAAAAAA
>NW_020644177.1:0-142 GCF_003573695.1 Papaver somniferum
AATTTCCAAAATACTGTTTCTAATTTTACCCTTGATGTAAATAGTGAATATTTGCCTAATTTAGAGGACGAGGTTAGAATAAAATACACTACTTATTTAGATAAGGTTCAATCATCTTCGTACTATGATGATGAGGATAGCA
>NW_020644177.1:342-684 GCF_003573695.1 Papaver somniferum
CACCAAATAGTTTTCTTCCAACTGTGGGAACGTTTATATTCCAAATGTGTCGAATATTAAGTTGTGAAACTAAACCTAAATGCTTTAGGAAATTAGAATCGACACATTTGCTTAAGAATGATCACTACTCTCATTTTGGTCAATTATGTAAGTCAAATCTTATTGACTTAGAGGATCCTCAGTTATTTAGGTTATTATTGTGCGCTTCTAAGATCATATTTGAGTTTCTCCAGACTTTAGGACCTAATGATTCGGATCCCACCTATGAAGAAACGCAGCCAATGAAAATTTTCTATTTAGACCCTTTCATAGAACCTGAACCTGAACCACAATTAGATATAA
>NW_020644177.1:695-1000 GCF_003573695.1 Papaver somniferum
TCCCACCTAGGAAGAAACGCAGCCTATGAAAATTTTCTATTTAGACCCTTTCATAGAACCTGAACCTGAACCACAATTAGATATAAATTTCCTAATCAGGAAACTAAGTAAGGGCATGCTAGTCTTGTTCACTTTCTTGGTTCATTGCAGTTTCCTTTGGTCATCTCTATTTAGTTTTGAAGATCCACAGTTATTTCGACCGTTATTTTATGGTTCGAGTTGACTAATCCTTTCCTAAGTCTGGCTGAAGACTTTAAACTTAGCACTTATTAGAAGGTATCCCATGCTCATGCAACACGGTAATA
>NW_020644178.1:0-395 GCF_003573695.1 Papaver somniferum
TGAGAGAGTCGAAGAAAGATGCATTTTGGTTGCTTTGTTAGTCTGCTTTCAATCTGACACAAGATCTTTCTAGCACTGGTTTAACTCATCACACGTAATTAGTCCAGCTGTGTAGCAGATGTCCCTCTCATTTTTATCTCTCTCCTAATCTTATCCAGCTGTAAAGCAGCGGACGCATCTTACAATGTTTATCTAGTTGTATAGCGGATATCTCTTTATCTAGCAGTCGTGTGGATGTGTCTCCCCTTCTCTTCAGTTAGCTTTAGAGCTGACACCTTTAATTTCTCTGGCATTCTAGTTACTTGGAGATAGGTTAAGAATATGTACGTCCTCATAGCTCTTTGGATACTTGTGACCAATTAGGAGTAAAGGTTTTGTGGGTACACCTCTAGTAA
>NW_020644178.1:492-1000 GCF_003573695.1 Papaver somniferum
CCGGAGACAACACTCCGCCACTAGGGCCACCTAGTGGTTTAACGGCTTACTGCACGTGCTAAGTGTAGTCATTTTATTTTAGATTAGATTTGCTCGAGGACTAGCAAATAATAAGTTTGGGGGTATTTGATAGACGCATTTATGTGTCTAATATATCTCAATTGTATATAGTGTTAGTGCTCGATTTTGTACTTAGTTGGTTACTTTATTTATTTGTAGGTGTTTTTGGAAAAATAAGGCTTTTGCGGCGAAATTGGCTAAAAAAATGGTTTTTGCGCCCGTGGGAGAAAATTACTATACGGACTCTCACTTTGGATAAGGGGTAACCTAATTACTAAGGGGTGACCCATTTCCAGGCATCTGCTAAAGGGAGACCGGAACTGGATAAGGGGAGGTCATCTTCATAATTCAAATACAAGTTTTGGCGGGAAAGGACTATGCAGCGTCTGGCAGATTTGGAGATCGAATTTCGGACGTGATTTTAGGAGATTCAATTGTTGTATTTGGT
>NW_020644179.1:0-511 GCF_003573695.1 Papaver somniferum
ATGTATGGGTTTGTGAGAGGAAATCACAAATTGAACTCAACAAGTAGTCTTGAGATAAAAGAGATTTTGAGGAAGGAAAAAGGAATGTAGGGTTTCGAAACCTTTAAACAGGTTCGTACACGTCCAACTCACGACCCTATAAAGAGTCGAATTGTCGATAATAACCTTCCTTTGTTGATAGACAGGGAAGAACAAAAACTAAGAAAAAGAAAGAAAACTTTTCCGAAAGCCTGACAGGTACAAAATCATTGTCTTTTTTGATCAGGAACATGAGACAAGATTTCCAAATCAACACAATCAAGTTGCGTTGTGGTGAACAACAATTTTTCCATCATTTTCCTCTTGAGAGGAATCCTCAGACTTCTGTCTATCAAACCGACTCGACCATAATTTCTTCTCTAATGGTCTTGGTTTATCCTTGGAAACTAACTTCTTAGACGAAGATAAGATCCTACATACCTCAGCGGTCTTTTGAGCAAGTTTAAGCTTCCTTGCTAAATGATTTGCTCTT
>NW_020644179.1:521-1000 GCF_003573695.1 Papaver somniferum
AAGATAAGATCCTACATACCTCAGCGGTCTTTTGAGCAAGTTTAAGCTTCCTTGCTAAATGATTTGCTCTTCGTTGAAGTTTGTTGACGTGCCTCAATTGGTGTTTGTACTTGTAACACCTTCAAAGTTCATGATGATCGAATTTTAATAGTGGTAAGAAAGGTTGTCGTTCACTCGGACTTTGTTGGATTTATTTTAAGTTTTAATAAAATAAAAATACTACAAATAAGAAAATATATATACAAAGTTTTGTCACAGGATGAAGAGAGGCCGGGACTCGGGATTCCACTGGTTTTCATGTTCATGGAGTTCATAAATTAATCCTAGACATTTATAGCTCAAAACAAAAGAAACAATAAATCTATTCTTTGCCAAAGTAGATTTCTAAAAACATCAATTGTAAATTACAAGCATAGTGTATCTAAAGCATCTAAGACTAAGCATACACTATCTAACAAGATAACAAATGATGAATAGAA
>NW_020644180.1:0-478 GCF_003573695.1 Papaver somniferum
TAACCTCTTCATCTTGATTATGTGAATAAAAACTATCCTTATTTTCGAGGGTGGTATTGGGAAAACTACACTGAAAATTAAGACTATCCTAAGCAAGTTTTTCCACAATCCTATTTGTACTCTCAGTAAATTGCTTGAGGGTCTCTTCTAGAGATATCTTAGTTGACCGCTCTATGGACTCTTCTGGGAGAAGAATATTATAAGTTTCTTTCATAAATAACTTTCGTGTTGACTCATTGAAACTCTTGAGAGACTCTTCTAGAGAAATAAAAGGATTTTTTTTGCTCGTATGACCTGTGGGTATGTGGATAGTAATTGGGCTCACAATGGTATAGACCATAACCTTCAAAAGTTTCGCGTTCCCAATCACTATTCACACTATGTCATAAAAAGGATAATGCCCAAGCTGCTCAGTCGGATACTCATTTTATTGGCTATTATAATACCAGTTCGACATCCTAACTGCAAGGGAATTCTA
>NW_020644180.1:507-1000 GCF_003573695.1 Papaver somniferum
AAGCTGCTCAGTCGGATACTCATTGTATTGGCTATTATAATACCAGTTCGACATCCTAACTGCAAGGGAATTCTAAACAAACACAAACAAGGCTGACTCGACCACAACAAGCCTATTTTATCTAGCAAACAAAAAGCATGATGGCTCCACTTAGATTGTTTCTAGACCAGCTTCTAATCCTTCGAAAGGGAATTCGTTACAATTTAAGCAAACCCCTCTGGAATCAATCCGAGTCAAAGTAAGTTGAATAGAGGCGAGGGAAGCTGCGTGGAGCTTTGATACCCAAGGCCTCACCGCATTACAAGGCGGCACAGTCACGCATTCAACTCACAGAAAACATCATGAACTTCGAAGTATGCTTAAAAGAGTAACCAATATTTCTCGAATGACTTTCCTATTAAGCTCGTTACCTTATCGGTCTCGTTTTAGTCAAAATTTTAGGCTTAGGTTCGCGTAGCTTACGTGTTCCTAAAGCGAGCAAGAAGGAAACGGT
>NW_020644181.1:0-353 GCF_003573695.1 Papaver somniferum
GTGTTTTTATGTTTGTTTAGGTGTTTTTGGAGAAAATACCCTTGTATGGAAAGAGTTGCTCAAAAAGTGATGATTTACACCCCGGAGAAAAGTACTAAAGGAACCCCAGAAATGTCCCGGAGGAAACCAGAAAAATTACTATTTCAACCCAAGAATTACTATTTCAGCTCAAATTACTAAGGGGACACCAAGACAGGATAGGGGGACACCCCTCTTCTTCATTTGAATATCGATTTTGGCGGGGAAAATGTTCACAGCACAGGAGAATTTTCGATCGAAGAAATGAAGTAGTGGTAGGTCGATTCAATGGCTGAATTTTGGTATAGAGATGTGATATAGGTTGAGGAACACAG
>NW_020644181.1:364-535 GCF_003573695.1 Papaver somniferum
AATTTGAACCACCGTCACTGATTATAGCTGTAGGGGTGCCAAAACGTGAAAATATGTTATCCTTCAGAAATGAGAGTACCACCTTGTGGTCATTCGTCTTGGTTGCAACAGCTTCAACCCACTTCGAAACGTAATCAACAACAACTAGGATGTATAATTTTCCTTCAGAAA
>NW_020644181.1:546-751 GCF_003573695.1 Papaver somniferum
CAAAATTCCTGGTTCGATTCACCAGACCAAAACAGAGCAACACGCACTGTAAGCGAGCTCAAGTGTGTTTCTGCTGTGCATGGAGTGATGTGGAGGTGCAGGAAAGCTTCTGAGGCATGAAGAAACTAATTTGGAGCGAGTTAACGTGTGGAAATTATATAAATGGCAAGTATTCTCATTTTTGGGCAGCAAAAAATAATCGAAT
>NW_020644182.1:0-557 GCF_003573695.1 Papaver somniferum
ATTTGGAAGAGTTTTGGACCTAATATGTGCAATTGCGCAAATCAGGCCAAATCATGAAAATATGCGGGACTGGCTCATTGCGAGCCAAAGAGCCAATCTTGGTCGGTCAAGGTAACATCCTCGCGTCGTCAATATGTCCGTGTCTCAGTCCTGAGAATTTGATATTTTCCGGCGTGCGTGTGAGCAACTATTTGAGAAAATATGACAAAATCAGGGTTTTGCTGAAACTGAGGAAACTTCATGAGATGAAGGAAAACAATTATAAAATGAAGGAATGATTAAGTATGGGACCGTTGAGGCAAAGGCATGGCTGGCCGGTCAGTGACCACGGTCCCGTGGTGCTTTTTCTAATTTTATATTATTTTTCATGGATTTATGAAAATATCATGAAATAAATGTATTGGTTGAAATTAAGGAGTTTCCTTGAAATAAAGTAGTTTCCATGGGATCAAGGAAGCAAATAATATTAAAATAATAAAAATAATGGCGTGTGGGACCGGTTAGGGCATGCTTGGCCGGCTTGGGTCCGGTCCCACGAGTTTCCCTAATTTTTATGT
>NW_020644182.1:568-1000 GCF_003573695.1 Papaver somniferum
CGGTTAGGGCATGCTTGGCCGGCTTGGGTCCGGTCCCACGAGTTTCCCTAATTTTTATGTATTTTCCGTGTATTTTTCCATGATTTGAAGGAATTTTCCTAATTTGAGAGAAATACCATGAAATCAAGGAGTTTCATGGGATGAAGGAAACTTTAAAATAATAATAAAAAAATAAAGGGGCGTGTGGGACCGTCTCGGGCATGGTCGGCCGGCTGGGGCCTGGTCCCACGAGTTTCCCTAATTTTATATTATTTTTCATGGATTTGTGAAAATACCATGAGATGAAGGAGTTTTCATGAGATTAAGGAAATAATAATAAAATAATGAGGAAACATGAGGTGTGGGGCCGGCCCGGATCAAGGGATGGCCTGTTGGCCAACAATCTTGGCCCCAAAATATTGTTTCCAATTTTATATTATTTCCTTCGTGCGA
>NW_020644183.1:0-288 GCF_003573695.1 Papaver somniferum
CGTGTCTCGATTCCAAAGGACGAAGTTCCGTTTTCATCAGTTTTACTCGAACTCGTTTCGAATCGATCAATATTTCAGGTGAAGTGTCGAGTCTTGATTATGTAACTAAATTTTGATTATGTAATAACTAAATTTTGTCGTGTCTCGATTCCAAAGGACGAAGTTCTGTTTTCATCAGTTTTACTCGAACTCGTTTCGAATCGATCAATATTTCAGGTGAAGTGTCGAGTCTTGATTATGTAACTAAATTTTGATCATGTAATAACTAAATTTTTATTATGTAATAAC
>NW_020644183.1:488-708 GCF_003573695.1 Papaver somniferum
AGGGTATGCAGGGCTGTTGGAAAAATTAGTAAGTCCAGTTTGTTATAAAAAATTATTATTATTTCCAGTTTAAATTATAGTATTATCTATCTAATTTTTCTTCTTGTGTATTTTATAATTAATTAATTTATGAGAAAGAGATCCTTGAAGATGAAAATCCTTCACGGTCTTTACTATGGAGGAAGGCACATCAAAACAAAAATGGAGAATACGATGACGA
>NW_020644184.1:0-404 GCF_003573695.1 Papaver somniferum
TCAAGCTCGTAACGGTTTTTGATGAAAATACCCTTAAATTTCAAAAGTAGATATCTTCTATAAAAAAAAAAGGTGTCTGATTGGTACAAGTAATTAAACATGCTCTCATCACACAAGGTGATAGCTATACAAGATATATGCACACCTTCCAAGCCTCGTCAAGCCTCTCCAGAGTGTCTTAAGGAGTCAGTCGCAAACAAAAGAGAAATTAGGGTTTAGGTGCAGTACAAGCCTGAATTCAGAATTTACATGGGATCAAGACTTTGTAATTTCAAAAGTAAGTGCCTATTTATTCTCATATAATTCCTCCAACCTTAGAGATATACAGAAATCATCCAGTGCCCTCTCTTTAACTACCCCCCCCCCCCCCCCCCCCCCCCCCCCGCCCCCGCCCCGCCCCCCCC
>NW_020644184.1:450-1000 GCF_003573695.1 Papaver somniferum
CCCCCCCCCCCCCCCCCCCCACCCAAATACTCGCATGTACAGACTCGAAGGTTCAAGTAAACCCTAATTAACGATTCAATCAAGATAGAAATATTGTCTCATCAAGACTAAGTTATCATGACAGTAACACCTCTAAATGAAAAATCCTAGAAGGACTCCAGGTCCAGCGTCAATTTCAGGTTCACAGAAAAAGCGAAGACTAAGCATCGATTCGGAGACTCTTCAAGTCTAAAAGAACGAATGAATTGTAATTTCGCATCTGAACAACTCGTCACCATATATACACTCAACATAGAACAATCAAGGTTCTACTGTAAATAGGGGACTTAATGTAGATGGTGGAATTTGGATAAGGGGCAAAAGAGTAATTTTAAGACCACATGACAAAAATAAACTCTCACGGGAGAGATTAAGCCCTTGTTCCTCAAGGCACTCATATCCACGATTTCTAGTACACGTCCATGCGAGACACTGCTCGTCGTGATGCCGTGATTCCTAACGCACATCCGCGAGAGAAATTGCTGGCCACGTAGGCGTGTAGAGCGTAAAA
>NW_020644185.1:0-1561 GCF_003573695.1 Papaver somniferum
TCAACACTCCCACACAAAACCTCGGAACTTGCAGGTATACAACAAGGCTTCAACAATGGGTTCCCAAACTTGGCGCTTCCTGTTTCTCCAGCAGATTTATTGATCACAGACAGGAAAGCGCTATAGAGATCGAGAACATGAAACGGAGAATCAGTTGTTTCGCTGTTGAGCTTCTGAACAATCTGCTGCAGCAACGTATTGTGAAACATTGTCTCATTGTTCAGAGGTTTGTCGCATTTTTCGTAGGATAGAGATATTGCCTTGTTAGGGAGACATCCGAGCGGTTGCAAAGTCAGCATTACTACTTTCTTAAGTCCCATCTTTCCAATTTCTCTTAGATTCACCTCCAATTGATTCAAGACCTTTATAATATATGCTCGAAATCCCTGCAATATATGCATATAAAATAACCATGTACTCAAATTTTAAGCAGTGAACTACTATGATTTAGACCGGCAAAAAATATAGAATTTGCTCATATTGTGGCATACCTCGTCAGTGCCACCATCAAGTACATACTGTGTGTAGTCATTACCAGAGAGAGCAACAATGGCCATAGACTTGTCAAGGTCGCGTTTGTTGTACACTCCATCCGCGATGTACTGTTTAAAAGTATTGATTTGTGTGGTCATATTTGGTTCCTTAATCCATGTATTGAATACGCCGGTACCGCCATGAGCGAAATTCATCCCGTTTCTCACCCTCCATTTGAATAACCCAGTCCATTGTTTGTAAGGCATTGGAGACTTCATTCCCATATATGATGCTAACAATCATCATGTCATTTGCAACAGGATTTAGAAATTAAATTAAAATACACGGTCAAATTGGAATATACGTACATTTACTTACCAAGAAAATCAGTGAAGACTAGTCCATCGGAATAACGACCAGTCGGAATCCCGGGGAAAGTCATACCATAAGGGAACTTCCATGATTCAGCTGTGAATATCTTGTTATTTCCTGTATCGACGTAAGAATCCCCGAAAACAAACAACTTCGAGATAGAACCGGCATGGGGACGATGATTTTGCACTACTACTTGATCAATAAGAGAAAATGTTGAATCTTCTGCAAAAGACAAGTCAGATAAGAAAAAGCATAAGAAGAAGAAAACTAGTAAATTGGATTTCTTTTGTGTATTATCCATTTAGAGATATTGAGAGTAATGAATGAGTGGCTAAAAACAGCATTTTAGTTCAAGGTTATATTGAGATTGAAACAGTGACTTCGTAGTCTTCATTAATGGGATGGTTGGAGAACTGCATTATTGATAACCCAATAATTTCAACAAAAAAAAAAACGTGTTGTTGATTCAAAATCTTCTTTAGATTTACTCAAAAACTTCATGGTTATAAGCTTCCCTCAGAGCTGAAGTAAAAGTACAGGAAGGAGTACAGAGCCTGTGGTTGTGGTTGACTGAGTGGTGTGATATTGTCCTTGTCACTCACTAATCCTAGCCACCGACGTTGTTTTTTAAATAAATGGGTGCAGTTCATATGTCGCAATTGTTGAGTTTAAACTAGGGCCGTCAACGGGTCCGGGTCCTCCCGGGTATCAA
>NW_020644186.1:0-576 GCF_003573695.1 Papaver somniferum
AAGAAAACCCCACTTAGGGTGCAGTCTCGTAACCATAAGCCCTATAGGTAAAAGGGATAAGAGGCTGCGAAAACAACTGGTTGTTGTTAAGACTGGATGGGAGGAGCTAACCTTGTATGGTAGAAGTACGCCTCCTTGAAGGGGCAACCAGGGGGAAGATAAGGGCGGCACCCTCCATTAGGGAGCTGATAAGTGTCTTAAGACGCAAATGTCATGGGGCTTTTACTCGCAAGGGTATTAAGACTTGTCATATTTGTGCAACAATCCTGAAGAGGAAATAATACAAAAGAAAAAGATAAGTGTCGCAATACGGCAATGTCATGGGGCTTTATTTTCGCAAGAATATTTAGGCCTGTCATATTGTCGCACCATTCCATAATACAAAAGAAAAATTTAAGGCAAGTTCAATGGGTTTTTGCATGAAAGTGCAAGAACGTCCTGCGATTTTGTCGCAATGACAAGAGGTGGCATAATAAGACCTTTAATTAGGAAGGAAAAATAAGACCACACAGGAATGAGATTTTAAAAAGAATCAAAATTCACTTCGCATAAGATTGCGAAGTTATACATAATTAA
>NW_020644186.1:587-1000 GCF_003573695.1 Papaver somniferum
AAAATAAGACCACACAGGAATGAGATTTTAAAAAGAATCAAAATTCACTTTGCATGAGATTGTGAAATTATAGATAAACAACTGCGAAGTTGAGGCACAAAATGAGAAAAATCTGCAAAATCTCTCATTTGGATACAAATACCAGAGGAAAGTATGGGAATGAATGAAATTAGAAAATGTTATTTGTCTCCACATGATAGATTTACGTAAAAATTAAAAAATTAATGATTATATTGATTAACCATATTGCAAGGAAGAATTGTTTTAATGAATGCAGGTCAAAATGAAAGAAACTCATATATTAAGGAATATGGAAAACCAAAAGAATTCGCAAATATACAGAAAGGAGGAATAAATGTACAAGTATTACAGAAGATTAAAGAAAGAAACAAAGACTACTTCTAGGTTATCCT
>NW_020644187.1:0-291 GCF_003573695.1 Papaver somniferum
TGAAAGAGATCACTTTTAGAACCTTTCACATCCAATTCCATTTTTCCAAAAAACTTGTTAAGTTCCAACATCATGGATACTTCCTTTTCCATATTCATGGAGTTTTCTGGAAGATCATTCCTTTTCACACTCAAAACATCATTGTCTTTCTTCGGTATCCACTTCTGAGCGCGTTTAGGAACAGTCGGAACCTTCTTCCCATCACTCTCTTCTAGAATTCTTGGAAGATAATTGGATTGACTATTCTTTTGCAAGTTAGTCTTTCTCCAATTGGGAGCATCGGATCTTGTC
>NW_020644187.1:491-786 GCF_003573695.1 Papaver somniferum
CGTTTAGGAACAGTCGGAACCTTCTTCCCATCACTCTCTTCTAGAATTCTTGGAAGATAATTGGATTGACTATTCTTTTGCAAGTTAGTCTTTCTCCAATTGGGAGCATCGGATCTTGTCTCCGTCTTTACGAAATTATCCTTTTGATAACCATTACGATTATGAAAAGGATTCGTACGACTTTTACAGGCAAATCTAGGTCTATCATAGCACTGATTCCTTTGCCTAAAGGTTGGACGTTTACAACCCGTAATGTCAAGAGTGTTAGCCTTAACATATGATCCCGGTTTAACAA
>NW_020644187.1:797-1000 GCF_003573695.1 Papaver somniferum
AAGAGTGTTAGCCTTAACATATGATCCCGGTTTAATAACTTCTTTTGACACCCAAACAAGAATATCATGAAGTTTTTCATTCCTTATACGAAAACGACATCTCCTTTCCAGGTGACCTTTGTTTCCACAATAATGACAAATATAAGGAATGTTCTTACCCGGATTCATGTGTGCTGGTTTTGGAGGTTGATATACTTTGGTCT
>NW_020644188.1:0-454 GCF_003573695.1 Papaver somniferum
TCTTCCATGACTCCACCAGATCTTCTCTTTGATGAAAGATATCTCAGGAATAATTTCTTTCTCCATTATCACACATCTTCCTCTATTTGCTAGAATAAAATCCTGGGGATATTATTTTTTTTTTTATTTATAAATAAAACCACAAATTTTCTTTCTCCTTTTCAATAAAAACAAACTCATCAATATATTATCTCTTTTAACTTCAAGATATGAAAACTTCTTGTATAATAAGCAACAAGATATCTTTGCCTTAAATCTTTGAGATCTCCCATAAATTATGTGAATCTGTTTCAAATGAAGAAGAAGAGGGTGCCTCTATCCATTTGTTCATTTGTTGGGTGTCTTTAACAAGTTGGGTGACCGTATCTGAAATGATGGGTGCCTTTATCAGTTCCTCTGGCTGCTTTTAACACTTTTTTCGATCTATTTTTCCAAAAGAGCTTATTTCCTTGAA
>NW_020644188.1:465-1000 GCF_003573695.1 Papaver somniferum
ATGAAATGATAGGTGCCTTTATCAGTTCCTCTGGCTGCTTTTAACACTTTTTTCGATCTATTTTTCCAAAAGAGATTATTTCCTTGAAAAGACTTAAAACAAGTTTATTAGTGATAAAATGAGTCCCAGCTAATGTATTTATGGGTGAAAATGCGTCGCACTTTCGTGCTTATCACTCTACACCTCTTCCAGTAAATGCCAATATCAGTAAACACGAAAGTGTGAAATTCGAGGACCCTACTATGTATCGTAGTGTCTGTGGAGCTTTACAATATCTTCATCTCACCAGACCAGACATTGCGGTAGCAGTCAACAAATTCTGTCAGTATATGCATAATCCTTTTGTTGAGCATTGGGATCTAGTTAAGAGAATCCTACGATATCTCAAACATACAGTGCATTATGGTTTAGTTTTCCGTTCTTCAGCGGATACAACACTTCATGCCGATTCAGACTCTGATTGGGCTGGCAGTTTAGATGATAGAAGATCAACAAGTGGCTACGGTATTTACTTTGGCAGTAATCTTATTTCGTG
>NW_020644189.1:0-159 GCF_003573695.1 Papaver somniferum
AAATTTGTTTTAAAAAACTTTGATTCTTAGGCCCACTATTGGTGAGTAAATCTCACCGTTGGTTTTTTGGAATTTTGAAAGTTTGGCCCACTCGAAGTTTGGTTCAGGCCCACAGTTCAGAAACAAGCCCAGAGTTCAGAAACAGTTGGGTTTTTGGGC
>NW_020644189.1:170-510 GCF_003573695.1 Papaver somniferum
CCAAACCTGAATTTTACTTGTCCTCAAGTAAAACAAAACTAAGGAAATCCTACCTATACCACTGTCGCTGGTCTCTCGAATGCATTTAGCGTATGCACTAAGCCTTTTAAACCACTAAGTGTCCCTACTGGACGAGTGAAGTCTCGTGAAGGTTTGCTTAGAACGTACCTAAAAAGTTCTAGGACAAAATATAAGCTCAGATTCCATGAAATGTGACATGTGCAAGACAGTAGAAGCTCACAGCAAAAAGGAGATGTCAATCTAGCTATCAAAGGCACAATCCTAGCACTGATAACAAATAAAGAAATGTGATAAGAGTGTAAAGTGTATCTACACATGT
>NW_020644189.1:710-1276 GCF_003573695.1 Papaver somniferum
TGGGTTTTAAAACTTTAAAACGTTTTTCAAATTTTTGGTCTGGGTCTAAGCTCACAATGTAGGGGTTTAAAGTTCAGTTGAGTCTAAGCCCACGAATGGTTGGAGCCCACAGTTTAAACAAATTTCAGTTTGAGGCCCAAAATGTAACTAAGTCCACAGTCCAATTCACAAGCCCATAATCACTTTTAGAATTTACACAGCCCAAAAAGAAGTGCAACTGGGTTTGAAAATGGTTGTCAACTTTTGTTTGGGTCAAACCCACAGTTCAGGCTTACTCTTGTAGCACAACCCAGCTGTTCTATTTTAGTTGCACAGCCCAGTTGGGCTTGGTTCACAGCAACAACAACTTCAGCAAGAGCACCAGAGGCTCATCAGCAACAACAACAAGAAGAAGAATCAACAGCAGTAGGAGGCAGCAAGACAGCAGCAGCAGCAACACAGAAAACAGCAGCAGCGCCAGAGGCTGGCTGTAGCAGCACCTGTTGGCTCAAAAGAGAAGATCAGTCTCTTTGAATCAAATGGGTGAGGCCAAGAAGAAATGAGGAAAATAGGCAAGCAGCACAACA
>NW_020644189.1:1287-1438 GCF_003573695.1 Papaver somniferum
CCTTCCTTGCTTATAACACAAAAACACAAAAGATGACTCTTTACATGACTCTTATTTACATTGACTACTCTCTTTTATTTTTGGAACAAGAGAGGATGGAATTGATAAATACTTTATTTTTTTTTGAATTTTTTTTCTGATATTAATTTTT
>NW_020644189.1:1449-1652 GCF_003573695.1 Papaver somniferum
CTGAAGAGCAAGGATGCAAACACAGATGCAAATGCAAGATGCAGATATGGAGAAGATGCAGGCATGCAATGATATGCAAGTGACAGATGCAAGTTATGATGACAATATGCAAACTAGAGATGATGCAGGTATGCAGATATGGATGCAATGGATGCAATGCTTACAGCTAAGATGCAGATGCTAAATGATGCATATGCTAAATG
>NW_020644189.1:1663-1848 GCF_003573695.1 Papaver somniferum
GATTTTTTTTTGATATTTTTCTGAATATATACGAAAGGAAACAAAAAATTACATGACTCTTAGCAAGAGGTAGCCCTTTTTGATGCACCCAGTTAAATTCGATGGTTGTTTTTCTTAACGTAACCTCCACCTTCTATCCCAACCAACCAAAGAAAAAGCTAGTCAAGTTTCGTTCAGTATTCTAA
>NW_020644189.1:1859-2000 GCF_003573695.1 Papaver somniferum
AATATAGTTATACTAAGTTACAACAGCAAAACACTAAGTTACAGCTACAACAGGCTAAGTTACACTAAGACAGGTACACTATTTTTTTTTTCTTTTCAACTACACAGCACCAGTCCCCGGCAGCGGCGCAAAAAACATGGT
>NW_020644190.1:0-496 GCF_003573695.1 Papaver somniferum
ATCGAAGATAATAGGTGAGTCCATCCACTCTTCATGTTCGTCCACCTCTATCCCATCGATCTTATACAATTCGCATCGGTCCTCGAACTGCTTCCGTAACCTCTTTCCTATCTGTGCTGTAAGTGAGGGCCCTGCGGTTTCAGAACACGAGATGGTGTTGATTGTGCGGTTCCCTTCTGGAAGTTGGACTAGCTTGGTTCGTTTAGATCTATCCTCTGCGACATCCTTTCGTATGTAATGTTTGAGCTCGCCCACATCAATCAATTTCTGGATCATTATTTTGAGGTTTTTACATTTTTCGGTCTGGTGCCCGTTGAAACAGTGGTATTCACAGTAATCTTTGGATTTATCGGTTCTTGGGGGTTGTTTTCCCTTAGACCATGGCCATTCCAGATTTTCCCTTCCTTTGACCTCTCGCAGGATCCGAGCATAGCTATCATTGAGATTTGTGTAAACTTGATCTTCGAACTTCCGATCGTCTTTTCGCCTTTCGTAC
>NW_020644190.1:507-1000 GCF_003573695.1 Papaver somniferum
GAGCTTTGTGTAAACTTGATCTTCGAACTTCCGATCGTCTTTTCGCCTTTCGTCCCTTCGTTCTTTCCTATCTTCGTGAGGTCGTTCCACCGAGCAATTCCTTTTGGTTCCAGTGGTTTGTTCTGCGGAATTTGTACGGTGAGTTCTCTGTGGGTACGCCCTCGGGTTTTCACGCTGGATTTCTTCAAGACGAGCGTGTTTTTCAATAATTATTCGAAGATCCCCTTCTGTCTTAGGCACGCTTCCATGAATCTCAACAAAGAGTGGACTCATTCGGTCTAATCCCCACTTGTAGCAGTTGATACTTACCACCGGGTCCACACTTCCTATGGCTTGGCAGACTTTGTGCCATCTGTTGGTGTATTCCCTCGTGGTTTCCTTATAGCCGATTGCCAGTGAGAAGAGCTTATCCATTCCAGTATTAACAGCCTTGTTGTACATGTAAGTTCTTAAGAACTTTTCTGCGAGTTGGTCGTAGGAGTGGATGGAGTTT
>NW_020644191.1:0-217 GCF_003573695.1 Papaver somniferum
AAAACTCTTCCAAACACTTTGGATTTTCATGAAGTGATCGTCAGGCGGTCACGTGACAACCCAGGGCCGGTTTCATGACTCCGTGGTCGGTCCCTAGCCTCGTCATAATTAATTAGGTTTTCTCACTTAAGGCTCAGAGGAGCATTTTCGAATAAATGATTAAACCAGCATTTAATCATTCTTTCACCAACAAATCGTCAACTCTTCAGGAGTTCTT
>NW_020644191.1:362-1000 GCF_003573695.1 Papaver somniferum
TTAAAATTCTGACGAACCATGAATTGATCATCAATTGATCAAATTAGGGTTTCTGAATCCAAGGATCATCATTCCAGATTCCAACCTTAATAATTTTACGACGACCTCATGGTCATTAATTATGCTCGGTTCAACGACCAGTATTCTAATTAATATTTTTGGTGCATTGCCAATAATCCATCAAATGAGCAATACATGCTCAGACGATCAAATATTCAACAATTCATCACATGAGCAACACTTGCTCAGATGATAAATATTTGCTCAAACCAAGGAATATTGGTTCAACAATCAATATTCAACGATCCATCGAATGAGCAATACTCGCTCGCTTCATCGTAAGAACTATACCTCTGTCTCATGACATGTTCAACTCATGAGTTTCAGAACATCATGTTCAACTCAGCAACTACATGGACTCATCGTCCCATCAAACCACGAAGTCGTGAATTGACTAACATACCACGAGACGTCAATCGTGTCACTTGGGGGATATCACTTAGGATTTTGGTCTGGAGGTCTACGGAATGTGTGTTCAAACACACAATAGAATGTGAGCAAGTCATGCAATCAGTTGAAGGAATTCACGAGGTAGTGGGTGGAAAATCGACCAAGTCTCCACACGTTGAGCAACTGGT
>NW_020644192.1:0-501 GCF_003573695.1 Papaver somniferum
ATTTCTTAGCAGAATTTCCTTTAGAAGATGATGAAGCGGTGGAGGAGATGATGGATATAGAAGAAGAACATGGAGATCCAAAAGACTTATTAACAGAACCAAATAGATGGGAGATATTGGTAGATGGATCATCAAATGGGGAAGGCAATGAGGTTGGAATTGTTTTAATTTCGCCAGAAGGAGCGAAGATGGCTTTTTCATTCAGATTGGAATTCGCATCCACTAATAACGAAACAGAATATGAAGCTGTGGTACATGCCTTAAAGTTCGCAATAGAAATGAAACTAGAAAATTCCAGGATCACTAGTGATTCACAGCTAGTTATTCTCCAAATAAAGGGAGAGTACACTACAAATGAACCATCCTTGAAGAAATACAAAAAGCTCGTTGAATAATTGTCAGCGAAAATTCCAAAGATAAAATGGAGGCACATTTCAAGGAAGGATAACATACTCGCAGACGTTTTTGCTTTCATCTCAAGCATGATGACAGATCCAACTG
>NW_020644192.1:531-1000 GCF_003573695.1 Papaver somniferum
CAGACGCTTTTGCTTTCATCTCAAGCATGATGACAGATCCAACTGCGAGATGCATAAAAATACAAACACTTCTGTCACCATCAATCAATAAAGAAGAAGAAGAAGTGAACGTAATGATGATAGAAGGTGGACAAGAAGAACAAACGAACAATATCACAGATTGGAGAACAGAACTTCATGCATATTTGGCGAAAGGAGAAACACCAAGAAACAGATTGGAAGCACACAAGTTAAAATGCCGCGCAACAAATTATGAATTAAGAGATGGGATGCTATACCGAAAATCCTTTAATGGACCATCACACAGATGTTTGACACGAGAAGAAGGAGAAAAGGTGCTAAAAATGTTACATAGTGGGGATGCTGGCAATCATAGCGGGGGAAGATCTTTGGCACATAGAGTAAAAATACAAGACTATTACTGGCCATACATGCACGAATATGCAAAAAAAATATCAAAAATGTAGTT
>NW_020644193.1:0-525 GCF_003573695.1 Papaver somniferum
CGAAAATACAGAATATGGGATAAAATATAGAATTAATGCACAAAAGATGAGTTAAATGCCAAGAAAAATATATAGAAATATGCACTTTTTAGCACTCATCAAATACCCCCAAACCTGAATTTTACTTGTCCTCAAGTAAAACAAAACTAAGGAAATCCTACCTATACCACTGTCGCTGGTCTCTCGAATGCATTTAGCGTATGCACTAAGCCTTTTAAACCACTAAGTGTCCCTAGTGGACAAGTGAAGTCTCGTGAAGGTTTGCTTAGAACGTACCTACAAAGTTCTAGGTCAAAATATAAGCTCAGATTCCATCAAATGTGACATGTGCAAGACAGTTTAAGCTCACAGCAAAATGGAGATGTCAATCTAGCTATCAAAGGCACAATCCTAACACTGATAAAAAATAAAGACATGTGATAAGAGTGTAAAGTGTATCTACACATGCGTAAAGAAAGATCGGATGTTATGACTACTAATCACCAAGAGATAGTTTCTCAGGCTAAGAACCGAGGTCGAAATCTA
>NW_020644193.1:725-1000 GCF_003573695.1 Papaver somniferum
TCCACTTCTCAAATCCATGGTGTGGACATTCGCTCAACAAATCATTAAAACGTTCAAAATAGTCAAAAACAGTTTCCTCATCCAATTGGACAAAACAATTGATACTTTGACGAATAGCGATAGTCCTATGATGTGGAAAGAATTTTTTAAAAAATAGATCTGTGAGTTGGTCCCAAGTGTTGATTGATTGTGGTCTCAAACTGTAAAACCATGTTTTGGCCCTTTCCTTTAGAGAAAATGTAAACAAACGCAATTTCAGAGAGTCTTCGGACATA
>NW_020644194.1:0-453 GCF_003573695.1 Papaver somniferum
CAAGATAACCCCTCTAAAATTCCACAGCCGCACACCCTACCCCTCAAGACCATTAAGCACAAGTTCAAAAGAACTCTCCCCCATTTGATGTCATTCCCAAGGGAACAACAAGAGCGACCTTAAATTCCGAAGAAAAGAAGGATTTTTATTGGACACCAAAACCATAAGAATGATTTTTATATCCAAAACTCAATCAAATTAATCACAAGTAAACCCATGATTAATTTAATCGGAATACATAATCAAATTAAACACACAAGGTGATCAACTTAATTTTTTTATGCTCAATCATAAGAAAACTTACGGAACATATGACTAACATAACCATTAGAAAATGATTAAGATAGCCGTTCATATACTCAACACAAGAAAAACTCATGGAATATATGAAAACTCAACTAGACTAATTACAAGAGATCCCATAATTAATCTAATTGGAATACACAATCAAAC
>NW_020644194.1:464-1000 GCF_003573695.1 Papaver somniferum
AAACTCAACTAGACTAATTACAAGAATCCCATAATTAATCTAATTGGAATACACAACCAAACTAATCACAAAAGTAATCAATTTAATTGTAATTTGTTTTGCTCGACATAAGAGAACTTACGGAGCAATAACTAAATAACCAAACAAGATGATTAATTTAGTTCACAGATGCTCAACATAATGTATCTTACGGAACAACCAACCAAGCTAATCAAAAATAATCAACTTAGTTATATCGTGCTCAACATAAGACACATCACGGAGCCTCACGGTAATACAAAAAGATGGATCAATGAAGATCTATACCGTGGAATACACAAGGATTCATTATTTTGCACAAGCATATACAATAGCAATAATCCTTGGATACAAAAGATTTTAACCTATCTTCCGTCAAGGGTTGACAATATAGGCTTAACTTTTGTATATGTCAAAAGTCTATTCATTCTTAAACCAATACATGAATACCGATCGTGAACGACTTTACTTTTGACACAAATATGGGACAACAAAGGTCACGGACGTAAACACAAATA
>NW_020644195.1:0-516 GCF_003573695.1 Papaver somniferum
CATGTAAATACAAAACTTTATCATATTTATGAGATGTGAGCTTTCACAATATTTTTTGAACTAAACCTTCGTTTTAAAGACAATTAATGACGATACGAAGGAAAAATAGTTTTTTTTTTATATGCAACCGTGACATATATTGTGCAAAATATGATGGTAAATTTTATTTGCATGAATTTGTTTTCATTAGATAAAATCCTTGAGAATTTATGTAAGCAATGTTGCATTAATTGTTGTTTTATTTTTGAAAAATCAGAAACGTGGGTGTTGAGGAACCTTCGAAGATAGACAATATATTTATGATGATATATTTTATTATTGTAAACTTCATAGGTCAGTTGTGTGAATGTTCACATTATGAAAATTGTGTCCGTGATTTTATGAAAAATCAGTTTCGAAATTAATAAAGTTTCGTTCGTTTTTGCAGTTTTCGAAGAGACGAACGATTTTGAGGTGTTAACTCTACCGTTACTATCACTATTGTTAGTGGAAGTACAAAAGGTAAGAGTTAAGAGT
>NW_020644195.1:527-1000 GCF_003573695.1 Papaver somniferum
GAAGAGACGAACGATTTTGAGGTGTTAGTTCTACCATTACTATCACTATTGTTAGTGGAAGTACAAAAGGTAAGAGTTACCATTTTTGAGGTATTTCCTTGATTCATGTATGGACAGCATACTGAAGTAGAATGTAATGTGGACTTTGTAGTTGTTTTAGCAAAAATGACCAATTCCTCGGCCAACGATACTTCAAGGGACGAATCGCATACTGATGATGACATCTCCAGGGATGATGCATGCATGGACGAGACCTCCATTGGTGAGGAAGAGGAGGATGCCACTGGCGTGAAGAACATTCCTAATATAGACGACGCGTTCTTTGAGGAGGATCCAAAAGGAGCTGAAGCATATCTCAAATCCCCAGTATATCGTCTTCTCATCAACCTTAGGACTGTGACTCAGAAGAAATTGGTGACCCCGAAGATGATAATACGGCTTTGTCTCGAACGAGGGCTTTTCCTTGCATCGAC
>NW_020644196.1:0-515 GCF_003573695.1 Papaver somniferum
CTTTTTTAGCCAATTTCGCCGCAAAAGCTTATTTCTCCAAAAATACCTACAGGGACATAAAAATCCATAATAAATATAAAATCGAGCACTAATAATATATACAATTGAGATTATATAAGACACAAAAATGTGCCTATCAAATACCCCCAAACTTATTATTTGCTAGTCCTCGAGCAAATCAAATAGAAAATAAAATCCTAACTCACTGTCGCAGGCATCATCGATTGCATTTAGCGTATGCAACAAGCCTTTAAACCCCTAGGTGGCCCTAGTGGCCGAGTTATAGTCTCGGGAGGGCTTACAAGAGATATACCCACAAAAACTTAATACTCCAGACCCTAGCTATCTACAACGAATCTTGGAAGGCACTAAAGAATCTCCTTGGTTGGCATACTTATTGACTACAAGAGGAAGTACCCTGATGCGAAATTCCAATTGATGTACACGAGTTTGCACTCAAGCATACTAAAATTCATATATAAGTGACAGAGCTCTACTCAGATAGTTGCACTACG
>NW_020644197.1:0-380 GCF_003573695.1 Papaver somniferum
CATAACATAACTTTCTTCACTAGGTAAAGATGAACTTGGCCAAAGCGAAAGCTTACCAACACGTATTTCAAGAAATAGATGAGCGAGATAAACTCTGCTCGAAATAACAAATGTGTATAATCAAAGTCTATATGGCAAAACGACTTTTGTCTCGAGATAGGAGATAGAGTAGATAGACTTTTGAGTGATAGATAAGTTCAAGTCTCCACATACCTTTTAGTCGAAGAAGTTCCACTGGTTCCTTGAGTAGTTCTTTGTTTTGTATGATGATTGCCATGGAGTTCTTGAGCTCAACTACACTTTCTATCCTAGTCCGAGACTTAGCTATAGTAGACTAGAAATCAAGACTTATAGTTTTGATCACTAACATTGACAAACAT
>NW_020644197.1:580-917 GCF_003573695.1 Papaver somniferum
TCCAGAGTAAATTCGGTCACAAGATAGGATGGGTTGATCTGTAGGAGGGAAGCTGAGAAATGTGTGGAATCAATGGTAATCAAAGATTGTGGGTGTGTGAATTCTGAATATGATAAGCTCTAAGTGATTGAAATTGCTCAATTGAGAGTAGTTGCTCAATTGACGAGTTGATGATCTCGTGTTGTCAGTTTGACGTGAGATTGATGATACTGATGATGATTCAATCATGATTCAGAGACTTATTTATATTGTTGGAATTTTAGACACCATGATTCCATGAAGTGTGACAGTTGATGGAATCAAGGAGTGGGGAAGTGGAGATCGTGTTTGAAACCAG
>NW_020644198.1:0-324 GCF_003573695.1 Papaver somniferum
CAACCTGATCTTCAGAATGCCTTTGAGGAAATCCAACCGTTGAAAACCTGTTATCTAGACCCAGTTACAGAACCTGAACCTGAGCCACAACTAGATGTAGTTGTCTTAAACAAAGGTATGTTCGGTATCTTTTTGGTCTGTTACAGTTTCCTCTTCTTGTGGGTAATACTTTTTGGTTTTGAAGACCCATAGTTATTCCGTCTACTGTTATACGGTTCGAGTTGACTAATCCTTTCCTAAGTATGGCTGAAGACTTTAAACTTAGCACTTCTTGGGAGGTAACCCATGCTCATGCAACATGGTAATATCTTTCCTTAACTCTTT
>NW_020644198.1:524-699 GCF_003573695.1 Papaver somniferum
CTATTAAGGTTTGCACTTACCAATCTAAGTGGATGGGAACATCTTGGTTGTAGGAGTTGAGGAACCAATCTGATTAGATAGAAACATCTATAGAGTCTATTCATAAAAGCACAGAGCTCAGGTGTTAGAAATAACATGATAGTTGCACCATATCTCGTTGAGTCCTTTTCATTTC
>NW_020644198.1:899-1000 GCF_003573695.1 Papaver somniferum
CGTCGCCTAAGCAAGCGTGGAATGCAGGACCCGTGGGAACTATCGTGTAATCTGCTGACAAGAAGCATGCGCTTGGATCAAAAAGATCTATTCATGCCGTT
>NW_020644199.1:0-396 GCF_003573695.1 Papaver somniferum
CGTGGAACTGTATTGTTCAAGGGGCTAATTTAATTCATAGGTACACTTGTTGGGAGGTTGGGGATGGACGGTCTATAAATATATAGACTGACCAATGAATACCAGATTTAAAAATTACTCTAGATCAAATTTGTTCTGAAAGGAACTCTCAGTTAACACTTGTATTGGATCTGATTAATCTAGATACTAATAAGTGTGTTGAGATTATTAGATCCATAAGATCATGCAGTTTATAATCCTTATGGCCTCTCCACTCGTTGCCAATTGGTTTTGAGTTTGATGCCCGTATTCTAACATGGTATCAGAGAAGGCTATTTGCGACGAGTCATTAGACCGCGCCTTTACTCCCCGTTACCCGATTGAATTGTCCACGTGTTAGACCCAACGAGGCTATAC
>NW_020644199.1:523-1000 GCF_003573695.1 Papaver somniferum
GGGGGGGGTGGAACAGAGTGGAACCGATTGGCCAATCTAAGATCCTGCAGTTTATAATCCTTCGGGCCTCTCCACTTATTGCCAATTGGTTTTGAGTTGGATGCCCATATTCTAACAAAGTGGAACCAAGAAATCATCATTGCTTCTTTTCCTCATATAATTGCTCAATCTATTTTGAAAATAAAACTGTTTGTGGATGTGAATGATACCTTAGATCATGATAAACCTAGATGGAAGATAACCAGGAATGACATTTTTACAGTTAGATCATTGTATGATAGACTATATGGTAAACATGAAGGAGACAATGTTACAGAGATATTCTGGAGGACTCAGATTCCTCAAAGAATCAAACTGTTTTTAAGGAAATGTATGAATGATGCATTGCCTGTAACAAAAATTCTCAGTCGGCACATGCATGACGTAGATAATAAGTGTATCTTCTGTCAAGATAAAATAAAAACAGTTCATCATCTT
>NW_020644200.1:0-334 GCF_003573695.1 Papaver somniferum
CTTCGCAAGTACAACAAGAGAAGGTGACGGGTAACAATCAACAGAAACTGGTGGCTATGGGAAGCCGAGATCAAGAGGAGTATGAAAGAGAAAGAAATTTCTACAATCGTGGTGGAAATAACAAGATTCAAAGACTCGATCAACCGCAAGAAACTTATGGAGGTCAAAGACAAAACTATAATAGAGGACAAGGAGGTCACAAGGTAATATGGGAAGAAATCAAGATGCCACCTCTAAATGCAAGTGTGGAGAAGATATGGGAAGCTATAATCTTGATGGAGAAAATACCAACACCTTGGAACATGGGAACGGAACCACCTTCAAACCACAGAAG
>NW_020644200.1:345-1000 GCF_003573695.1 Papaver somniferum
TTGATGGAGAATATACCAACACCATGGAACATGGGAACGGAACCACCTCCAAACCACAGAAGTCATGAGTTTTGTTCTTATCATCATTTTCATGGACATACCACAAATGATTGCAGAAATGTAAAAAGAATTATTTTGAGAATGATAGATCAAGGAAAACTAAACGACTTTCTGGTAGGGCATCCACAATCTCAACCACTGCCACCACCACCAGAACATCACAAAATGAATAAGATGAAAAAGAAAGAAACATTCTTCATAGAAGTTGGTGCAAAAGCAAAAAATCTATTCTGTCACTCTATCGTACATTCATATAAGACAATTGAAGATTTTCATGATAATGTTTTGAGTAGAGTGTTCGCAAGAGATAATGATGGAAGAGAAATTATGAATATTGCGAAAATCTCGCCACTAGAGGAATGGCAGAAACAGATCATTTCTTTTACCGCAGAAGAAATTCCCGAAGGAGAAGAGGTGCATGACAATCCATTGGTAGTAAAATTAGAAATTAATCCAAAACCGAAAGAAGATGAGGATGATGAAGCTGAAGATTCATGGGCAATCAATAGAATTCTAATCGATACTGGAAGCTCTGTGAACATCTTATTTTATCATACTTATAAAACCATGGGTGGAAGAGATGATGATCTTATAC
>NW_020644201.1:0-481 GCF_003573695.1 Papaver somniferum
CTACAAGAGAACATGCAAAACTTGAATCTTGATAATCAAAGGTCGTGCAAAACCAATGCTTCCAGAATCAGAAGGAGGAGGAAACATGTTTATGCAACACGCCTTTACAAGCAAGGGGAGCATCTGGCTCACTTTGTCTCTGGTTGAGCTCGGAGACGCCTGCATCCTCATTCTTAGCTTGAGAGGTTGAGGCTCTGCATCTTGTGGCTCAAGTATGTATCTATGGTTGTTAAGAAAATATCCTGCTAACGATATTGATTGTGGATCCTTAAACTGTGGAAGACTGTGTCAAGGATTAGGGTTTGACACTTATAAATCTTCTTATCTTCTTCTTTCTTCCCATACGTTCTCATGGCTCCGGTAACTAGAGGCGCTTCCAAAAGTAATGCAGTAGAAGCAGTCAACGCATATCTGTGCAAAGAAATTACTTCCTCAAGGATGATAAAGAAGAAGTCTACAGAAAAATTTCTTCCTCTAACTA
>NW_020644201.1:492-992 GCF_003573695.1 Papaver somniferum
CCTCAAGGATGATAAAGAAGAAGTCTACAATCAATAGAAAAAGTTCTTCCTCTAACTATCTCTTTTCTGTTTGTCGTGCTGATAATCATTTTAGAGAAATGGTGAAAGACTTCATCAGCAAGAGAAATGATTTAAAATCTCGAATCATTTCCTCTGTGGAAGAAATAACTCACTATGAAAAAAGGTTGTCTCTAACCAAGAATACCTTGCGTGATCTAAAAAAGGAACTTAGTGAGTTAACTGATATTTCTGAAGATTTGAGGAATAGAACGATCCCATAATCAATGGGTTTTTCAATAACAAGAAGGAGTTCTCTGTAGATGCCCTGAGAAAGATCTACAATACCTAGTAAGTCTTCTTTTTTGATTTAGTAGGAAGAATAACTAGTTCCTTGAATAGCGAAGATTGTGACTACGCATAACTATTTTGTTCTCATTTTCTTATGTTATTTTTTAGGTTTATTTGTTTTAAATTCTAAAAATATTTGGAGGATGATATGA
>NW_020644202.1:0-391 GCF_003573695.1 Papaver somniferum
AATGAAGGAACAACATGTTACATATAAACATCTAAATAACAAGTTATGCAACAAAATAAACCTGAATAACATGTTATTTCTCATAAAATAAACATGCATGACTTGTTATGCAGACGCATGACTTGCTATGCAGATGCAGATGCATGAAGGAACCACATTTGCATGAGTCTTTATGACACCATCTTTAAAATAATAAATGCATAACAGATCGTGCATCGTCGAAAAACAATGCATAAGAGATTATGCATCTTCAAAACAATAACACATAATACGTTATGCATCATAAAAACTAATGCATAACAAGTTATGCATCATCAAAAACTAAAGCATAATCCATTATGCATTTAAGAATAAAAATGAAAACATTATCTGATAGAAGCAGAAAAACACA
>NW_020644202.1:402-532 GCF_003573695.1 Papaver somniferum
GTAAAAATTAAAACATTATCTGATAGAAGCAGAAAAACACACAGTGAAAAAAAAAGTATTTTTCATAAAACCAATACAAAAAAGAAACTAAGTACAGAAAAAGTACTTGTTCATAAAAACTAATACAGAA
>NW_020644202.1:732-1000 GCF_003573695.1 Papaver somniferum
GGAGCTTCTTGTGTACCTTCATCCAACTATTGAAGGATTCAGCAAGAGTAGAAGATGTCCTACCATACCTACAACCCTGGAAAAAGGCATTTGACCACTTCTCTGGAGGGATATCTTCAATGTAGTCGGCAACCCAACCACAACTAAGACCCCTAATAGTAGCGATGGAAGTTTGGAAACCTTCGCGACTAAGAGCATAAGCAGCAGCTTGAAATGAATCAATAACTGCACCATACCTTTCGTCAGATGCATTAATAGGTAAGTTCAT
>NW_020644203.1:0-417 GCF_003573695.1 Papaver somniferum
CTGTGGTAAGCAGTCCCCGGTCGTACACCTCTTGGTCCGTGGATGGAGGCTCAAGAAGTATTTTCGGAATGGACTTCTTGACATGATGTGTTCAGTGATGTGAATATGTCTCTCCTTCGTGCCTTCGACAGATAGAGCAATTCACGTTCGACCAGGATTGAACTGCCTCTTTCATAGGTTGTTCAGAGGGAGTGTAAAGCTTCTGATTGGGAGAGGACTCCTGTGTACTCCTTCAGTCCCTCGTTGAAGCTATTGTGGATCAACCTTCTCTTTGAAAATTTTCTTCAAAATATTGCAGTTACTTGTTGGATGATTTGATGAATCTATGAAGGTGACAGTACCTGGGTTTCTTCATTTTTCTTCAGTTGGCTCTCTATGATGAGCAGCGATTTGATTGCACCATCTTGAACCCAGACT
>NW_020644203.1:428-581 GCF_003573695.1 Papaver somniferum
GAGTTGGCTCCCTATGATGAGAAGCGATTTGATTGCACCATCTTGAACCCAGACTTCTAGTAACTCGATCACTGCTTCATGATAAGTTTGAGTATGTCCGATCATCTCCCCGTTCGTTAATGCCGGATCGAGGTTTGTGTAAGATTGGTTATC
>NW_020644203.1:592-1000 GCF_003573695.1 Papaver somniferum
ATTATCCTTTGTTGATGCTTTTGTAGGATGAGGTGTTGGATATCTCATGTTTGAGCGGGAGCTTTTCTTTTGTCTGAGCAATAACGTTCATGTAAGGTTGGACATTGTATTGTTTGTTGATCAGGCGTCGGCTGCTCCGAGGTTCCTCGACCTTGTAGACTTTGCTCAGCAAAGCAGGTGTAGTAGTCTCTGATCGTTTGGCTGCTTCATGAAGTTCTGAGAGAGTCTGGAGTCGCAGAGAAAGGCTCTGTAGATTGGAATCATTTCGTTTTGTTCATGCTCTCCTAGTGCCTCAAGGGATCGAGAGACGTGTTCTCGAGCGCTCCATGTTCCGTTATATAGTGCGAACATTGGGGAAGTGTAGCCCTCCGGGAAAGAAATTATTTGCGTAGAAACAGGGTATGAAGG
>NW_020644204.1:0-1000 GCF_003573695.1 Papaver somniferum
GCTTACATGAGGCATCCTGCGGTTCTATGAATGATTTTTTCTACAAAAGATGTCTGAAATATTCAAAAACCAAAACCTCGAAGAATTCACACGATGCACAAACTAAATAGTTATATAACTGGAAATAAGATTCATAACCCTAATGAATGTTGCGTGGAAAAACACCAAAAAATATAGGAAAAAAGGTTAAATATGGCTTCGCCCAGGTTTGAGGTTTGAACTGGAGACCTTCAGTGTGTGTTAGACTGAAGTGATAACCAACTAAACCACAAAACCGGTTGTCCCAAATGATCGACCGAATTTCATAACTAAATTTACTGATTCTTGAACTCGCTAGTAACAGTACGAAGTAAAGAAATCTGTATCAAGAAAAAAGAAAAAAAAAAAAAAAAGTAAAGAAATTACTTGTGATTCTTCTAAGATAAATTAGTTGTCCTATTTTGGTATTGTTGCGCAAGATGAAAGTAAAAAGGATGTGTTAAGCGAGCGAGACCATAGTCATGTATTAATACACTAGTTATGCAACTGAATCTAAACATATATCAATTACAAGAGTTGGCAAATAGCTCCAAGTAGAAGATTTAGATCGAAAAAGCTTTTGGTTGGTAATTCGCAGCTATGGAATTCCTAACTTGAGAACTTTCCTAAGCATTTTCAAGGGCTCGTCATTATTACCATAGTTTATTTAATCTGCTTTCGCCTTAATCCAACTGCAATTATCAAGCAGGCATAAAGCAATAGCAGTAGATTACATTGAAATCAAACAAATGAGATAACAAAGTATTATCAGCAACTTGTCACTAATACTGAACTAGGAAATGTAGAGCAGAGAGATAACGAGGTACAGAACAGCTTTGTAGATTTACCAGAGAGCTGAGTGGTGTTGAGACAGAAACCCTTGAGCTCAACCTGGATAAAATTGTGCCCACCATTCGCATTGTGGGTAAACCTGAACTGATTCCACAGTAAGCTCCCATGTTTATGGGTGTCCTCTGCTGGT
>NW_020644205.1:0-345 GCF_003573695.1 Papaver somniferum
GTGAATTTTTTGTATATAATCCAGTAGATAAAATTTCTTAAAAACCCTTTTGTTCCTTTTGTATATATTTTGCTAATCCAATATGATCTCGGCTGAAATATGTTGGATTTTTGCCTTGAATAACGGAGTTTTAATTCTGCTTTCGCCGAAATCGGGTATTCTCTCTCCTTTTACTCTACTCAGCATGTCCCTTTCCATATGTTGCATTTTAATTCTTTCCATATTTTGAAACTTTGAGGACAATGTTTAGTTTAGGTTTGGGGGTATAGAGTAGATACCACGATAATATGCCATAATTGAAAACGAACTCCTTCTTTTTGAAAAAATTGAAAAATTCCAAAAAAA
>NW_020644205.1:545-837 GCF_003573695.1 Papaver somniferum
GGTCGCTCCTTCATAGAGCATCAAAATCTGAAGTCTCTGCCAAGCACCACAGCGCTGAAATTCCAAGCCTTCAGATTAGATGGTAGTTGAATCCAACGGTTGCTCCCTTGCTGTTCATCAAAGTTTGATATCTCCGCCTTACACTACAGCAACCTCATTTTGTTTTGTGACTCGAAAGAAGAGGTACCCTTCATCCGACGGTCGCTCCTCGCTTGCCTCCGCATCACCGTCCGATCTACCTACCAGCTCCACATCTCACGGCTTAGTCTCGCTGAACATCAAAAATCGATGA
>NW_020644206.1:0-576 GCF_003573695.1 Papaver somniferum
TGGGCAATTAATAGGATTTTAATCGATACTGGAAGCTCTATGAACATCTTATTCTATCATACTTATAAAACTATGGGAGGAAGAGATGATGATCTTATACCATCTATATATAAGATATATGGTTTTAATGGTACTGCCAACAAGCCTAAACGGGAGGTTACTATGCGAATTCCATTGAAGGGAATATCTTCTGAAATTTTGTTATATGTTGTTGACGTAGAGTCACCCTACAATGCATTAATTGGTCGACCTTGGCTACATGGGATTCTAGGTTTAGCTTCAACTTTCCACCAATGCATCAAATTCCCTCACCCCAGCGCTGTATGAATCATAAAAGGAGATTGGGTTGAAGGAAAGAAATGTTACGAAACTGAGGTAGAATCTTGCGAAGGAAGAGCAAACAAGAAGGAAAGTTGGCGACGCAAAATCAAAGAGACACAAAGAAGTGAGAGATTGATGGTGGATGCAATCGAACGAAAAGAAGAACAAATGTTGCAAAACTAATGCTAGCTCAGAATAACAAATAGTGAGCATACCACTACCAAGGAAGCAGTAGCAGAAAATAACAAAGAAGCA
>NW_020644206.1:587-1000 GCF_003573695.1 Papaver somniferum
GAAACTAATGCTAGCTCAGAATAAGAAATGGTGAACATACCACTACCAAGGAAGCAGTAGCAGAAAATAACAAAGAAGCAGAGAATGGCAAAGGTAATAAAAATAAGAAGTGTATGAATGATTGATTTGTTGCGACACTCTCACAACAAATAAAATTCTCAAAAGTATATATTACTGAATGATAAAAAAGAGATCGAGAAGTGCAAATACGATGCAATGATGTGCGAGAATCTCGTAGAGATAATGAATTCTACAAAAGACAATCAGAGAACAATGACAAAAGAGAAAGGGGCGAACCTTTATGGCGTACACCCTAGTTCGCGAATACAATTTCGCAAGAGGCAAATGTAAGACCTAAAGTACGTCATATAAGGGGGTACCTGTTGCATGGCTCAGGGAAAGGCTACACCGCC
>NW_020644207.1:0-1025 GCF_003573695.1 Papaver somniferum
CTTGTTCATCTGAATCACAACTAGTTCAAATGACTCAAATGAAACAAGTTATAGAGTTGTTCAATTGTTTATATTCTCATAGAAGTATACAAGACACAATTGAAGCAAAATCGATTTTGATTCACTCGAATCAATTCATGAACATTATAACCACAATTTGCAAAAGATTTCATTCCTTATTTTATAAATGTATTTATTCATGAACAAACCGATTTTAGAACATAACCCACTCAAGTATGCAAACGGGTACGCATACTTAGAGTTCCCGGACTTGGTCTGTTCGCCAGTATGTGAACGGGTACGCATACTGTGGTTCCTGACCAACCTCACTTGAATTCACTGACTTGAACGGTTAAGTAGGTATGCATACGGGTATATATACTATGTTTCCCGGACTTTAAATGTTAAACCAGTATGCATACAGGTATGCGTACTGATTTCCCAGACTTGGGATATATTTACAACAGTTAGTATACAAATACGCATATTTTGCTATATCCAATCAATGGTTAATTGTTCTAAACTCCCATTTCAATCATTGAAACATTCTTAGAAGATAGGAATAGCTGTCTCACACAAACTAGCTTCAAAGCAATTTTCAAATGATCAAATGATCAATACAAAATGTTCCGAGTCTACATCAAATGACTGTTTCACACAAATCATATAAGATGTTACCATGCGATTTTCACATGATCATATTTTGACTTTCATCAAGAATAAAAGATGAACTTGGTTAAAGCGAAATCTTACCAACACATATTTCGAGAAATATGTAATCGACTTAAACTCAGCTCGAAATATCAAATGTGTATAAATTAAAGTCTATATAGCTACACGAATTTTGTCTCAATAGGAGATAGAATATAAATAGACTTCTGAGTGGTAGATGAGTTCAAGTCTCCACATACCTTTTGTTGATGAAGTTCCACAAGCTCCCCTTAGTAGTTCTTCGTCTTCAATCGGTAAACGCTGTGAAGTTTAAAGCTCAACTACACATTCTATCCTAATATGAGACATAGCTA
>NW_020644208.1:0-172 GCF_003573695.1 Papaver somniferum
ACTATCACTTGTTAAGTCATCTTATTTATACACATACTTCTCTTCTATTCTATATGCCAAAGTTCAATACAGTGGCATACTTCATTCCGTATTGGCGTGTTTTAGCCAATTCATACGGTGCTTTTGTTATAATGATATCTTTAAATTCAACCGTTGGAATATGATGAAATTT
>NW_020644208.1:186-483 GCF_003573695.1 Papaver somniferum
GTTTTTTTTGTGGGTACTCTCTCTCTGTCAAAACCCTAATTTGTGGTTCAAAAGATCTTGGTAAGAAATTGCATGATTTGATTATAATGATATCTTTAAATTCAACCGTTGGAATATGATAAAATTTGAGTGTGTCGTAGTTTACCTTGTTATGGAAGTACAGTAAATTTTTCACACGGATCAGGTCACGTTTGCTACTGCAAAGCTTGCACAATATATGACTATGGTCTGCTGAGTTTAAACCCCGAATAGGGGACTGATTCCTATTTATCTAATTCTCCGCTTATCGGACAAAGC
>NW_020644208.1:683-1000 GCF_003573695.1 Papaver somniferum
TAGGGGACTGATTCCTATTTATCTCATTCTCCGCTTATCGGACAAAGCTGAAATTTTAGTATGATGTTTGTATATATGAAGGTTACCTACTGTAGAAATTTCATGAAGTTCGGATCACTTTTGCTACACCAAAGTGTGTGAAATCCGGAACTGAATTCTGTATGCACGTATTGAAAGTAGTCGGGTTCTGAGTAATGTATCTTTTTAATGAACCGTTGGAATGCTATGATTTTTGAGTGTGTTGTGGAATATTGAGTTGTAAGTGTACCATAAAAATTTAAAGAGGATCAGGTAAGTATTAGTACTGCAAAGATTGG
>NW_020644209.1:0-400 GCF_003573695.1 Papaver somniferum
GTGGAGAAACCCATCTATTACATTAGCAAAACTTTTAATAATGCCGAGAAGAATTACTCAAAGATTGAGCAACTAATCTTAGCATTAGTTTATGCATCATTTAAGCTCCGCATATATTTTCAAGCACACAAAATAAAGGTATTAACAAAAGTACAAATTGAATCAGTGAAGATGGCTTTTTCATTCAGATTGGAATTCACATCCACTAATAACGAAACGGAATATGAAGCTGTGATACATGCCTTAAAGTTCGCAATATAAATGAAACTAGAAAATGCCAGGATCACTAGTGATTCTCAGCTAGTTATTTGCCAAATAAAGGGAGAGTACACTACAAATGAACCATCTTTGAAGAAATACAAGAAGCTCGTTGAAGAATTGTCAGCGAAAATCCCAAAAA
>NW_020644209.1:411-1000 GCF_003573695.1 Papaver somniferum
ACTACAAATGAACCATCCTTGAAGAAATACAAGAAGCTCGTTGAAGAATTGTCAGCGAAAATCCCAAAAATAAAATGGAGGCACATTTCAAGGAAGGATAACAGACTCGCATACGCTTTTGCTTTCATCTCAAGCATGATGACAGATCCAACCGCGAGATGCATAAAAATACGGACACTTCTGACACCATCAATCAATAAAGAAGAAGAAGAAATGGACGTGATGATAATAGATGGTGGAGAAGAAGAACAAACGAACAATATCGCAGATTGGAGAACAGAACTTCATGCATATTTGGCGAAAGGAGAAACACCAAGAAATAGATTGGAAGCACACAAGTTAAAAAGCCGCGCAACAAATTATGAATTAAGAGATGGGCTGCTATACCGAAAATCCTTTAATGGACCATCACTCAGATGTTTAACACGAGAAGAAGGAGAAAAGGTGCTAAAAATGTTACATAGTGGGGACGCTGGCAATCATAGTGGGGGGAGATCTTTGGCACATAGAGCAAAAATGCAAGGCTATTACTGGCCATACATGCACGAAGATGCAAAACAAATATCAAGACATTGCGAAGATTGTCAGC
>NW_020644210.1:0-562 GCF_003573695.1 Papaver somniferum
CCTCTTAGAAATTGATCATAGATCCAGTTTAGGCTTAGCTAACAGATTTAAACATCTCCTTATTGATTCCAAAGAGAAAACCAATGAGTTGAGAACCAAGATTAGCGATCTCATAGATGATAAAGATCGTATCTCTGATCAAGGTGCCAAGGCTCTGGCGAAATTCCAAGAGGCTCTCCTTGAAGTTCAACTTGAGCGAGATGAAGCTAACCGCAAGGATATTGAACTATGCGAAAGGGGAAATCAAATTCGTTCTCGTCTTCTCATAAGTAGTGAGGAAGAATTTGTCTGGGCTGCGAAAATTTTAGATGATGCTAGAAAAGATTTAGGCGTAAATGTTAGTCTCCAAGTTGAACATACAACCTTGATTAAAGACATGATTTCTGACAGAGAAGGTTGCTAATTGCTCTTCTTTACTAATCTTTTGCTTCTTATAGATTTTCATCAAGTTAATAATTGGTTGTCTTTTGTTCGCAGATTATGAAAATAGATATCGCAAAAAAGATTGAAGAACTTGAAGCTGAAAAGTAGGAACTCGCAAAGAATCCTTCTTCTCGCAACG
>NW_020644210.1:573-1000 GCF_003573695.1 Papaver somniferum
TTTTGTTCGCAGATTCTGAAAATAGATATCGTGAAAAGATTGAAGAACTTGAAGCTGAAAAGGAGGAACTCGCAAAGAATCTTTCTTCTCGCAACGACAAGTATTCTAGATTGAAGAATCAAATCAAAATCACCATTGAAAATTTTAAGAATGATGCTACGCATTTTCGCAATCAAACTATCCAGATGGTTTGTGATGATCATAATATCCCACATTCTGATTACCCTTTTCTTTTAGAGGAAATCCCACATAATACTCCCAATTTGATTATCTCTGATAGTGATGCTGACGATGAAGAATCTGATAGTGATGGAAGTTCTGATGGTGATGAGGATTCTGACGCAGATGAAGAAGGAAATAAGTCTGATGAAGATAATGAAGGATTAACCAAGAAATAGTCTTTATTTCTTCTTTGATTCTTTGTAGC
>NW_020644211.1:0-585 GCF_003573695.1 Papaver somniferum
ATAAGTATCAAAGAAATCTACATCTTTTCTTTGTCTATATCCTTTAGCTACCAACCTAGCTTTGTGTTTGTCTATTGTACCATCAGGGTTCAACTTCCTTTTAAGTACCCATTCACAACCTATTGCTTTGCAACCAGGGGGTAAATATTCTAGGTGCCAAGTTCCATTAAGATTTTGGGAGTCCATTTCATTATCTATGGCTTCTTGCCAAAAACCGAATTCAGGAGAATTAAGTGCCTCTTGAAGACTAGAAGGGTCTTCCTCTAGAGTATAGACTTTAAAGTCAGAACCATAATCTGTCGCAATCCTAGCCCTTTTGCTACGCCTAGGTTCAATTTTAACGTCTCTAGTTTTTGCAGTTCTATGTTCTTCTATTCTATGTTCAGAACTCGTACTAGGTAGAGAACCCCCACTATTTCTAGATTTAAAAGGAAATCTATCTTAAAAGAAATTAACATCAATAGATTCAATAATAACTTTATTATTAAGATCAAAAAATCTATAAGCTTTACTGTTTTTAGCATACCCAACAAAAAAACATTCATAAGCTTTACTAGCTAGTTTTGATCTTTTAGGATCAGGAAT
>NW_020644211.1:596-1000 GCF_003573695.1 Papaver somniferum
TATAAGCTTTACTGTTTTGAGCATACCCAACAAAAACACATTCATAAGCTTTACTAGCTAGTTTTGATCTTTTAGGATCAGGAATATGAACATAAGCCAAACAACCCCATACTTTAAAATAAGATACATTTGGTTTTCTGTTTTTCCAAAGTTCATATGGTGAAATTTTAGTTTTTGAATTTGTAACACGTTTCAAAACATAACAAACAGTCAACAAAATTTCTCCCCACCAATTAGGGGAAGCACCAGAACTCAACAAACATGCAGTCACAAGAGTAGTAAAAGTACGATTCTTTCTTTCAGCTTTTCCATTCATTTCAGGGTTATAAGGAGCAGTTTTTTCATGTATAATTCCAGAAGATTCATAAATTTCAGTGAATGGTTTAGAATCATATTCAGTTCCT
>NW_020644212.1:0-650 GCF_003573695.1 Papaver somniferum
AAGGTTATTGATATATAAGATTTAAACTATGAAACTAAATAGTCCGTAGAAGTATGGAATTGAGAGATTATACTTGACAAGTTATAAGTATCTCAATTTGAAGCTTTTAATACGGAAGATCATTGACTTAACCACTCATTGACGGAGATCCACCCTCTGCAATTTCTATTAGCTACTCCTTATAAATTAAGTCGTGTTGTTTATCCAAGCAAAGCTATATCTTTCGATCGACATGCAACTATTAATTCAATTTTTGGCTATTGATTCTTTATTAGCTCCTTCACCACCACTGCGTGGCTACAATTACAAACTATGAACAGGGGTTTGTGAAGTTTACTCTGTAAATTTCAATGGCATATAGTAATGCCAAACTATGAAGTGTAAGAAGGAATGTTAGTTTACTCTGTAAATTTTGGTACCGATGGAAGGATAAACTTCCTTGAGTAATCCCTTAATCGGATTCTCAATATATATTATTATCATATGAAAGTCATTAACTACAGAGAATAATATCTTGACCGGAAATCAGGCCAATAAGGGAAATAATATCTTTTACACCCTCTTAGTCTTAGCGTGAGAGGAGCAAACGCTTAGAGTAGAACAAAAGCGAATAAAGAGTTGTCTAGGGAGACCCTTGGTGAAGATATCGG
>NW_020644212.1:661-921 GCF_003573695.1 Papaver somniferum
TAGAACGAAAGCGAATAAAGAGTTGTCTAGGGAGACCCTTGGTGAAGATATCGGCATATTGATTCTCAGAGGGAATGTGCAAGACACGAATATCACCAATACGAACGCGCTCACGAACAAAATGTATGTCAATTTCCACATGTTTAGTACGTTGATGCTGAACCGGATCACCAGACATGTATATAGCACTCACATTGTCACAATAAACCAAGGTGGCACGCCGTAGTGGTATTTGTAACTCAAGAAGAAGATTCCGAAGC
>NW_020644213.1:0-377 GCF_003573695.1 Papaver somniferum
CCGTCTGCAACAGCCTCACCTTCACCACCAACTCCGCCAACTCCACTGCCTCAACCACCACAATCAACCACCAAAAGCCATCATGGCTATCCCTCACCGAAACCCATCATTCCCCTAAACTTCTAGCCATCTATTCTCTCGATTTCTTCCCTGATTTCTCTCTCAAACCATAGGTAAGAAATCAATAGAATAGGTCGAGTTAGAAAAGCAATTGGAAGGCATGGGGAGGAGCAGGAGAGTCAGAAGAAGAATGGGTCGACGTACAGAAGCCATTATCAAAGATTAGGTAAACTGAATTTCAATTTTCAGAAACCCTAATTTACTGTTTTGGGGGTTTTGCTTGTGAAGTGTAATTGAGTATAAATAGATGCTTTGGG
>NW_020644213.1:460-860 GCF_003573695.1 Papaver somniferum
GTTCTTGGGTTAGCCGAGATACCCCCTAATTGGGTTAATTTCATTTCAATTTCCATTTCAAAGCAATTTAGGGTTCTTCGGTTTCTGTTCATATTTGTTCTTTGCTGTTTAATTCCATCTTTCAATTTTTGTTTCTCACATGTCAGTTAGTTTAATTTCCTGTTTAAATCTTAGAGAAGACCATTGAACCATGTTGGTTAGCCATTTGGGTTAGACCCTGTTGAGCTCAAAACACTTAGGTTAGTGACATTCCAAGGGTTCACTGGCTTGTGATTAGTGGTGCTTTAAACAGACCATTAATGCTAGGAGTTAGTAATAATCTAAGGGATGAACAAACCATATTAGTTAGAAACCTAGGAACCTAAATGACCTGTGATTGTTTATGCTTTAATCAGATAGG
>NW_020644213.1:880-1000 GCF_003573695.1 Papaver somniferum
TTTAGGTAGTTAACTAGCCACATGACAGGGATGTAACCAAGGTGAACTAGCTAGGTGAAGGAGAATTCTCATCCATCTTCATACACTTCCATCTTCAACTGTTTTGCTTGTTTTCTGTTT
>NW_020644214.1:0-382 GCF_003573695.1 Papaver somniferum
CTAATGCCTCACTCACACAATCATCTCTTGTGGATCAATTAGAAGCTCGAATCGCAGCTTTAGAAATGCAATCACATGAGGAATCTGTCACATCTAATTTTCTTAGGCAACCTGAAATCTATGCATGTCCCGCATGTGGTAGTTTAGACCACCCTGTTGAGAATTGTCATATTTTGCATAATTTTAGGCAATCTAGAGAAAATCCAAGGTATGAAATGCCCATAAATTTTGAGGCTGGTAGTCATTGGGACCATAATCAAACCTTTGAGGATTGCGATCAATATTTTGTAGACCCTAATGACCATGCACACATGTACCATTCACCACATTTTGAACATGAAGAATTTTGTACTCCCATGAATTTAGACTCCACCACAGAAGC
>NW_020644214.1:582-959 GCF_003573695.1 Papaver somniferum
TGATGTGTCTGATTCTCTACCTAGGTCACATTGTGATATTTCTCCTGATTTGCCGATGCATGAGAATAAATCTGTTGATGATGTTGATGACTCTGATTGTGATCTTGCCAATTTGTTTGATGATTGTGAGCATGTTGTGACACGTGTAGAAGACTTAGGAGATGTTGATGTGATTAATAATGATGTGCCTATCGTCCTGCCTGAGTCACAATCTAATGGCCTTCCTCCCAACCTATATTTGGTTTGTACCCATATTATCAAACCAATTTTTCTGAAAATTCCTAATCTAGGGTTGGAACTGTGTGCTTCCCAAGTCCTTTTGGACTATTTTGCATCTAAATACAATACTTTTAAGGAGCCACAGTTGGAATTAGCAT
>NW_020644215.1:0-415 GCF_003573695.1 Papaver somniferum
TGATAGTAGCCACGGACTACTTCAGTAAATGGGTGGAAGCCAAAGCCTTAGCCAGGATCAGAGACGTGGACGTGTTTACTTTCATATTCCAAAACATTATTTGCAGGTTCGGCATACCAGCGGAAATCGTGTCCGATAATGGTAAACAATTACAGGGGAAAAACATAGACATGCTCCTAGACACTTTTAAAATAAGGAAAAACAAGTCCACCACCATATACCCTCAAAGCAAAGGACAGGCGGAAACTACTAACAAGACCCTCGCCCTTATCCTAAAAAAGCAATTAGACGAGCACAAGGAGCGATGGTGTGAACATCTACACAATGTATTATGGGAATACATGACAACACGAAGATCTGCCACTGGGGAGTCCCCATTTCTCCTCACTTATGGAGCTGAAGCAGTCATCCCAAC
>NW_020644215.1:615-1000 GCF_003573695.1 Papaver somniferum
GAATGCTAAATGGATCAAACCGTACTACCCATAGGAGCAGCGCAGCTTTGCATCTGCGTGAAGAATACCAGAAGAAGAAGGCAGCGTAACCGCTTTACATGTTTCTATCTCTGGACGAGGAGTAACATGCCTCAACCTATCAATCAAACAAACTTATTGGGAAATCTTCAAGCAAACGAAATGGTCAAAAGGCCCGCTGGATGAATGCATGTACATTACATAATAAATTAACAATATCGGGGAAATTAGTTAATCTACAATCTCTCAGGGCTCCCCTATCAGTGTCTATGAGTGTAAGACCAGGGGGAAGGCACCCAGCAGAAAGAGATACCCAACCAATTTTAAGGCAGCGAGTCGACGGAATGGGTGCATGTAAATATTTTCA
>NW_020644216.1:0-199 GCF_003573695.1 Papaver somniferum
CACCAGAGCCAAACCGAGACTGTAGAGTCGTCATAGCGGCTAATGAAGACGTGACAAGGAGACGTAGCGTATCCGACCCGGATTATGACGATGGAGAGTCAGACGGTAATGAGCCGAAGAATTTAGAGCACCAACGCGCAATGGAGGAACTACGAGATGAGATGATGGCAGAGATCAGGCAATTAAAAAATAAACAAGG
>NW_020644216.1:244-538 GCF_003573695.1 Papaver somniferum
TAGCGGCTAATGAAGACGCGACAAGGAGACGTAGCGTATCCGACCCGGATTATGACGATGGAGAGTCAGACGGTAATGAGCCGAAGAATTTAGAGCACCAACGCGCAATGGAGGAACTACGAGATGAGATGATAGCCGAGATCAGGCAATTAAAAAATAAACAAGGCGGGGGAAGGTTAGAAGAGGTCATGAGAGAAGCTAACTCCACGCCCTTAACTCATCGCTTGGCCAACACCCCTATTCCACTGAAATGACCTGTCCCAACGTTCGAATGCTATGATGGATCCAGCGACC
>NW_020644216.1:738-1000 GCF_003573695.1 Papaver somniferum
TCATATCGGCAACGGAAGTAGGAGGCTCCGGCACAAGGGTAGCTTCGGGAACAGTCAACCTTTTTCCCCAGGCTTCAGACACCCGCGCCTTAGAAGACATCTCCATCATGCGACGGGTATAAGCGGTTGATTCCTTTTCCCCAACAACAACAGGGGCGGGATGAGAGACAAATAGAAGATTCTTTTCCTTGAACCAATCCATGATGGCGTCCTCACCCTCATACGTCGGCGACTGGGGAAGATTATCAACAGGCGCATCAAT
>NW_020644217.1:0-401 GCF_003573695.1 Papaver somniferum
TGTAGCTTTTACAAGAATGTTGTTGGTGAATCACAAAGAAGGAAGTTCAAGAATGGAAAGTAGTACGCAGTGCTATGGAATTCTTGAATGTTCACAATCATCCTTTGTGAACTATGGTGCATAGTCGTTATTGACTTTGTATGTTCTTATTTGTTAAGAAAATATTTTTATACGCCTTTGGTAGCTATTATTGGTGTAAATCCATGCGAAAAAGATTCATTCTACCCTATAAGGACAAATCATCTTGTATGTGCATTACAAGTTTGTCTTGTTGTCTAGGAAACTTCTTATGAGAAGTTATTCTTATTTTTGAGAAGGATTACTAGAGTTTGGAATAGTCATTATTGTAATTACACATAGCTATGTCCAACGTTTTCATCTTCATGTTTTTAGATTTATTG
>NW_020644217.1:436-1000 GCF_003573695.1 Papaver somniferum
TTGGAATAGCCATTATTGTGATTACACATAGCTATGTCCAACGTTTTCATCTTCATGTTTTTAGATTTATTGGTTTAAACTCTAAATTTGTTTGGAAGATGATTTTTGCAGTATTAATATTTATGGTTTTATATATTGCAAATCTGTTATGGGATATGTGTGTTTACGTCCGTGAACTATGATTGTACCATACCTTGTCCAAAGTAAAGTCTTTCGTATGTCGATATACATGTATTGATAAAAGAATGAATAGACTTTTGACAAATACAAAAGTTAAGCCTATTATGTCAATTATTGATGGAAGATAGGTTAAAATATTTTGTTTGCAAGGATTATGTCTATTGAATGTCGTTATGCGAATAGTGATGGAAAATAGAATGAATCCTTGTGTATTCCGCAGTATTGATCTTCCCTGATCCATATTTTATGTATTACTTTGAGGCTCCGTAAAGTGTCTTATGTTGAGCATTGAACGACAAAGTTGATTATTTTTATGATTAGCTATGTTGTTGTTCCGTGAGGTAGTTTATGTCGAGCATATTCAACTAAATTAATCATCTTGTT
>NW_020644218.1:0-309 GCF_003573695.1 Papaver somniferum
AAGACATACTAGGCAACAATGTCTTTGACAAATTCTTTATCATTCCCGAACTCCTTGTCGTCAACAACCATTGGTACATAAGGTTCGTGAAGATATGAGTTAATATCAACAAACCGTCTTGGTTGATGATGTCGAACCAGGGCTTTCGGAATTCCCAAAGATCTTAAAACGCAAGCTTTTATATCACGAATCTCCTTTCTTACCTCCTTCAAATCATCAAGAACATCGGAAAATTTCTGAGAGTTAGAAGGGACAGCCCTTGGCTTTCTTGTATTCCTCCTTTTTCTTTTCAAGGACGGAATTACTGGA
>NW_020644219.1:0-445 GCF_003573695.1 Papaver somniferum
AGAAGCAACAATAGAAAAGAATAATTCAAAAATCAAAGTTGAAGTTATAAGAGCAAATGATATAAGTTGTTAGAATCCATGATACCAAGACATCACAAGTTGCGAAGATCCAAGTTTTGAATGTCCTTCTCTCATGGCCATGTAAATTATTTTCTTGTAATTTTTGTTTCCAAAAAAAGAAAAAAAAATGAAAAATGAAAAAAAAAGAAACAAAAAACAAATGAAAAAAAAAAATGAAAAAAAATCATCGTTACGTTTTTTTCAATAAGGCCAAAGGGAAGTAGAAATTTATAAGTCAAGCAAGAAATCGAAGAGAAAAGTTAATTGTCAAGGTTATATGAGGTTCGATAGTTTATCATCAACAGTTGAAGACTGAAGAAGACGTTATTTCTACTGAGCACTATGAGAGAGTCGAAGAAAGATACCTTTGGTTGCTTTGTTAGTC
>NW_020644219.1:467-708 GCF_003573695.1 Papaver somniferum
CCGAAGAAGACGTTGTTTCTACTGAGCACTATGAGAGAGTCGAAGAAAGATACATTTGGTTGCTTTGTTAGTCCGCTTTCAATCTGGCACAAGATCTTTCTAGCACCGGTTTAACTCATCACACGTAATTAGTCCAGCTGTGTAGCAGATGTCCCTCTCATCTTTATCTCTCTCCTAATCTTATCCAGCTGTAAAGCAGCGGACGCATTTTACAATGTTTATCTAGCTGTGTAGCGAATAT
>NW_020644220.1:0-414 GCF_003573695.1 Papaver somniferum
CACAAAGGATCGAATCCGGCGCAAAATACAGAGAGTTGAGGAAAAACGCCAATTCTTGGACGGGGTACCCTCTGATTCTGATGCTGATGCTTTCGAAGAAGAAACCGCCTGGGGTTTGCATGATCAGTGTGCCAGAAATTCGAAAGTCCCATGAACATTGCAGCTGAAGTGGAAGAAGATTCAGATTCAGATGATGATTTTTATGCTCATCCAGACGTCACCAATAGTCATGACAGTGATTCCGAAGAAGAGGATTCCGAGAAGGATAGTGATGAAGACTCTGAGAAATACAGTGATGACGAATCTGACAACTCAGATGGATCTGACGAGTAGCTTTACTTTCGATCTCTTTTTTCTTTTTTAGTATTTGAATACTCTCAATCTTCGTAGTAGATGTCTTCATTCGAACAACTT
>NW_020644220.1:425-1000 GCF_003573695.1 Papaver somniferum
CTTTTTTAGTATTTGAATACTCTCAATCTTCGTAGTAGATGTCTTCATTCGAACAACTTTCTTGAAGTATTTAGGTCTTCCTTTTAAACGAGAGATTTTATTAATGCAAGTTCTTCTTGATTGAATTAAGCAAACCGAGCCACTCTTCATGTCGAACTCATTGTAATATCCCTTAACCCTTGTGGTTCTTCATCTTATGAAAATATCCAAACATAAGTTGTATAGTACATGGGTCCGTGTGACTTGCCGACCACAATTAACCTTGGTCAGTCCCCAGTGCACTATTTTACTTCCGCATCTCCAGTTTGACCTTGTTCAAGACTTAGGGTTTCAGTAAAACTCGTAACTGAATCGGAGATAAGTGTCTGTCGTATCTTGTATATATATTTGTAGATTTAGGGTTTATCACTTGCACTAATATTTCCTCCATTCCTAAGTTAGTTTCATCACAGAAGAAATTTCGATCATTATACCTCTCATATCATGTATGCTGATAATACTTCTTCTCAAAACGTACTTCAGTCGAAACATGGAGTAGAAGCGCCCATCTTGGTAAGGTACACATTTTTTCCATC
>NW_020644221.1:0-571 GCF_003573695.1 Papaver somniferum
GATCTTTCCAATCGGAGATATCAAATCTCAAGCCAATCAATCTGATTGTACTCGTACGATAGAAGATGCAAGATCAGATCACACAACTACGATAAAAGTAGTATCGGTATGGCTTCACAATCCCAATGAAGTCTTTAAGTCGTTAACCTGGTTTTAGAAGAAGAAAACCAAAGGTTAAAGGAGAAACGACTCTAGTACACAAACTAGTATCACACGTAAGGTGTGGGGATTAGTTTTGCACAATACTAGATGTCTCCTTTATATAGTCTTTCAAATCAGGGTTTTTGCCTTGGTAACAAAGCAATCAATATTCACCGTTAGATGAAAACCTGATTTAGATTCAAGCTAATATTTCTCACCATTAGATCGAAAACTTATCTTGTTATACACAAATGAACTGCACGCTTCTAGGTTTGTTAACCGTACCCAAACGTGTACATTGTTGGTTCAACAATAGTTAACCAAAAGGTTAGACATATGAGCATTTCATATCAACCATGTTCTTCTTCACCATAACTAGTTCAAATGACTCAAATGAACTAGTTAGAGAGTTGTTCAATTGCAAGGAAAT
>NW_020644221.1:582-1000 GCF_003573695.1 Papaver somniferum
GCTAGTTCAAATGACTCAAATAAACTAGTTACAGTGTTATTGAAAGGAAATCTTATGTAACTACACAAGTACAATTGAAGCAAAGATGATTTGATTCACTTGAATCGGTTCATGAACTTTTACAGCCACGGTTTGCAAACTGCATTCCTTAGTCATTTTAAAATTTAAGTTCAGAACATCTTCAGATATATAACCTTCTCAAGTTCGCATACTAGGTTCGCGGACTTAAGACACCGGACAGAGTTTACAAACTCCAGCAAAAATTCTCGAGATGAGAACTTTGCCGGTTCGCGGACTGGGTTCGCGGACTGAGTTCGCGGACTGAGTTCGCGGACTTAGCTCACGCAAGTAGTTTTTCAACTCCAGCAGAAATTCTCGAGTTTGAGAACTTCGGCGGTTCGCTGACTGAGTTCCCGGA
>NW_020644222.1:0-313 GCF_003573695.1 Papaver somniferum
TCTTGAATCTCGCCCCTCTGCAACTTTGAGGCACGAACAATCATCACTGCCTGTAATTGTATCTGCCATCGAGAACAATCGGTACCTTCAACAACAATAACCTCCATGAAAAATCGGCTACAGCTGCTGCTTGGAGAAGTGAAACTCTCTTCTGCCTTGAAAGACAAGAGTATGCTTTCGCATTCCACTAAGAAAATGAGATAGAGTTGAGGAGCTGGACGTCTCCCATTTCTTAGGTTTTTCACCCTTTAGTGGACCACACGTGCTCCAAGAGTACACAAAAGAATTTTGTTCCCTGCATTGGTTTCTGCCG
>NW_020644222.1:324-1000 GCF_003573695.1 Papaver somniferum
CACGTGCTCCAAGAGTACACAAAAGAATTTTGTTCCCTGCATTGGTTTCTGACGTGATATACAAGTACTGCTGATAAATAGAATTACTAGACCAGCCACATCTGGTCCTTTCGGAAAATGCCATTTAATTGTTCATCTAACCGTTTATTTTTTCGATCATCATGTTTGCTTGTACTTTCTACAAAAACACTAAAATAGTGTCATTAGCTAAATTATCGAGTCCTAACTAATATAAATATGGGTATAGAATGTAGCACTTACGTGCTTATCACCTATTTATACAGGTCGCAACAAAACGTACCCTGGTCTCGTAGGAAGTGGAAACGATTGAGTGGTAGAAGAAGGGAGTAACGGGTAACGCCTGGAATTTATGTTTCCATAATGAAGTAATGTTTACACCATTACTTCTTTCCATTACTAACCGCCCCGCTTTATGACACTTTTTGTAACGGGTGTATTGCACGCCGCACGCTGTAAACCGCCAGACCAGTACTCTGATGAGTATCCCCCAGTTTGTGACATGTTTTGATGTCTCGAGTGTTTTTGTGGAAAACATGTAGCACTTTGCTACGTGTGGCAAGTTTAAAATTGAGAGGCTTGCCGTAGGTAAATAGCATATGTGATGCTAGGCTCGTTTTGGCTAGTCGCCTAAAACTTGTCACGAGCTGAACGACTC
>NW_020644223.1:0-318 GCF_003573695.1 Papaver somniferum
AAAATTCGGTTTTCATAATTCCAATAAAAGCTTGTCCAATATTTCCGAAATATCTGATATACACATTTTTGTGTCTAATTTGTCTAATGCCTGTATTGTTGGAACTCTATTTTTGTACTAATATTTTGTTTTTATGTTTGTTTAGGTGTTTTTGGAGAAAATACCCTTGTATGGAAAGAGTTGCTCAAAAAGTGATGATTTACACTCCGGAGAAAAGTACTAAAGGCACCCCAGAAATGTACCGGAAACGTCCCAGAAATGTCCCGGAGGAAACCAGAAAAATTACTATTTCAACCCAAGAATTACTATTTCAGCCCA
>NW_020644223.1:329-660 GCF_003573695.1 Papaver somniferum
CAGTAGGCATGTGTCGTTGTTTACAGCATCAAAGTATTGTCGTTGTTTTCTGGACGCTCAGCGTGGGTCGTAGATCCACTGTTTTTATCCTTTTTCAATCTTTTGAACACCTTGTGAGCTTGAATTATTATTTTGAGTGTGTGTTTGATATGAATAGCTAAACCCCAATACTGGGATGAAGGAGGAAGCCTTATTTCACACTTGGGTAATTATATTTAATTCTTTTCATGACTTTTGCATTAATTTTAATTGAAATTATGATTTAAATTAATTAGTTGTGATTTGATTTGATGGGTCATGCTTAGCTTAGATGATTTGATGTCCCATGCTT
>NW_020644223.1:671-863 GCF_003573695.1 Papaver somniferum
AAAATATTATTTGAACCTTAAGAAATGAAATTGGCGGAATCCTAGTCCCAGTACCTCTCGCCCATTGTGACAAATATTGTGTATATATTTTTATTTTTAAATCTTTACAAGTCCGAGAAACGAACTTTTACTACCACTTTCAAAACTACAACAAAATGGCGCCGCCGACGCGGACTTGTATATAGATTGATT
>NW_020644223.1:874-1000 GCF_003573695.1 Papaver somniferum
TGACAAATATTGTGTATATATTTTTATTTTTAAATCTTTACAAGTCCGAGAAACGAACTTTTACTACCACTTTTAAAACTATAACAAAATGGCGCCGCCGACGCGGATTTGTTTATAGATTGATTT
>NW_020644224.1:0-409 GCF_003573695.1 Papaver somniferum
TCCTCAATCAATAAGAAAATTAGATACTCATGCTAAAGAGTTCACACAAAGAATAAAGAAAAGAGAAGTGTTGTGAAAAAGTGGGGGTACAACAACCACACCCAACAATTCGTTTAGCAATCTGTATGGACAAACTCCAATATACTTTCTAGAGAATCAACTAGACAGTCAGACTCAATCTAGATAAAAAATATATCAAAGAGTTTATATCTCAATCTCTCGATTTGATCTTTACTCAGGCAAATAGAAATCTGCGAGTCTTTATCAAAGAGATAACTTGGATGGTACCAAAGACCAATATCCAAGTGTCAATCAATTTAAATCAACAACCAAAAGGTCGGATATTCTAATTGATTGAACAACGCACAACCTGTGATATTTCAATTATATAACAAAATATAATGCGGAA
>NW_020644224.1:609-1000 GCF_003573695.1 Papaver somniferum
TGAAAAGTTGATAAGGAACTTCTTGTGGACTGGTGATGGTGAATTAAGAAAATTTAAGACCATTTCTTGGAAAAGAGTATGCACTCCTTATGAGGAAGGTGGACTTGGCATTAGAAGATTGAAAACAATAAACAAATCTTTATTAATGAAGCTGATGTGGAAAGTTTTAAACTCAGAAGCAGAATGGGCATTGTTTATTTCTGCAAAGTTTAAAGATAAATATGGGCAATGGACCAATAATTGGAAGCAATCTTCAATTTGGAAGGGTTTAAAATGGGCACGGAATACTCTAAAAGAAGATATCAAATGGAAAATTGGCACTGGCTCTAATATTTCTATGTGGTTTGATTCTTGGTTAGGTTCAACTACTTTAATTGAAGAAATTGGTTTC
>NW_020644225.1:0-414 GCF_003573695.1 Papaver somniferum
CCAACTAAGAGGGAGTCCAACTTTGATGATATATTGGAGGTTTTTAAGCAGGTTACTATCAACCTCCCATTATTAGATGCGATTAAGCAGATTCCCGCTTATGCCAAGTTTCTTAAGGACTTGTGTACACGAAAGCGTAAGCTTAGTGTCCAAAAGAAATCCTTCCTAACTAGTCACGAGAGTTCCATTATTCAGAATACCACTACTCCTAAGTATAAAGACCCAGGCTCCCCTACCATTTCTTGCACAATAGGTAAATACCGTGTTGAGAAAGAGTTGGTTGACTTAGGATCCAGTGTGAACCTACTCCCATACCATGTGTACCTTAAGCTAGGACTTGGTGAGATGAAACCTACCCAGATGACACTTCAGTTAGCTGATAGGTCCGTTAAAATTCCTCGTGGTGTGATCGAG
>NW_020644225.1:431-588 GCF_003573695.1 Papaver somniferum
TTGCTTGACTTAGGAGCCAGTGTGAACCTACTCCCATACCATGTGTACCTTAAGCTAGGACTTGGTGAGATGAAACCTACCCAGATGACACTTCAGTTAGCTGATAGGTCCGTTAAAATTCCTCGTGGTGTGATCGAGAGTGTTCTTATTGAGGTCG
>NW_020644225.1:599-1000 GCF_003573695.1 Papaver somniferum
GTGTGATCGAGGATGTTCTTATTGAGGTCGACAAGTTTATTTATCCAGTGGATTTTGTTATCCTAGATACCCAACCTGTCCCTGACCCAGAGAACCAGATACCAGTGATTTTAGGTCGCCCATTTTTAGCAACATCCAATGCGATCATTAATTTTCGAACTGGTATTATGAATTTGTCTTTTGGTAATATGACTATTGAGATGAATGTCTTTTATATTAGTAAGCTGCCCTCTGAACTGGATGATTCGATCATAGAAGAAGTGAACATGATAGGAACATTAGTCGAGGAATCATTACCAAACACGTTGATAGAAGATCCATTAGAGAAATGCCTAGCTCACTTTGGGATTGATTTTGATGATGATAATGTGATTAATGAGGTGAATGCTTTGTTAGATTCA
>NW_020644226.1:0-507 GCF_003573695.1 Papaver somniferum
GCTTTGATTCCAAGGTCTTTAGTATCCAACTTCAAACCTGTAATACAAAGACACAACCAAAGAGACGTAAAAAGAACAAATGGAATAATAAAAATAATAAAAACCTAAAAATTCTACCTAAGCACAAATCCGCGTCGGCGGCGCCAAAATGATTAATGTTTTTTTTGTGATTGTAGTAAATAGGATTCGTTTCAGACTTGTGAAGGAAATGGAATTTTTAGATTTAAAAAAAAATATATATATACAAAAATATTAACAATGGGTGAGAGGTACTGGGACTAATGATTTGGCTGAATTCACTACAGAAGGTTCATTCATATATTCTTTGACAAATAAAACTCAATAAAATTAACATAGACTCTGATTTTGCCAAGATAGATTCTTAAAACATTGATTGTAAGTCCTAAGCATGATGTATCAAAACAACTAAGCTAAGCATACATCATCAAATTAAATAACAACCAATTAATTCAAATCATATTTCAATTTTAAATTACTGCAAAAGTC
>NW_020644226.1:518-1000 GCF_003573695.1 Papaver somniferum
AGCTAAGCATACATCATCAAATTAAATAACAACCAATTAATTCAAATCATATTTCAATTTTAGATTAATGCAAAAGTCATAAAAAAGAATAAAATAAATTACCCCAAGGATGAAATTCAGCCTCCTCCGTCGTCCCAGTGTTGGGTTTTAGCTCCTCATGATGAAAACACGCTCAAAATATATTTTTATAGCTCAAATGGTGTTTACAATGGAGAGAAAAGGAGAAAATGGTGTAAAACTGTAATCTGCGACGCACAAAAAGCGTCACAGAATGAACGATAAAACACAAGTGCTGCTGATGTTTAGAGTGCACTGCGACCCACGGATGTGCGTCTTAGACACTGTTGATAAACCACTGTCCTTGCGAGTCTATTCTTCGTGTTCTTGGTGTTCTTCATCAGCAGAAACAGAGTTTCATCAACTCTTGATTTCTGCTTCTCTGGACCTCCTCTCGACCCCAAACTCTCGACACCCCCTCTAGG
>NW_020644227.1:0-495 GCF_003573695.1 Papaver somniferum
AATTATAAAAATGAAGGAATATGTGGCGTGGGACTGCTGGAGCCAAGGTATGGCCGGCCGGCCAGTGACCACGGTCCCATGGTGCCTTTTCCTAATTTTATAATATTTTTCATGATTTTATGAAAATATCATGAAATCAAGGAATTTTGTTGAAATTAAGGAGTTTCCTTAAAGTGAGAGTTTCCATGGGATCAAGGAAGCAAATAATATTAAAATGATAAAATAAGGGCTTGTGGGGCCGGCTAGGGCATGACCGGCCGGCTTGGGCCCGGTCCCACGAGTTTCCTTAATTTTATGTATTTTATGTGTATTTCTCCATGATTTGAAGGAATTTTCATAATTTGAGAGAAATACCATGAAATCAAGGAATTTCATGGGATCAAGGAAACCTTAAAATAATAATAATAAAATAATAGGGCGTGTGGGACCGGCTGAGGCATGGCCGGCCGGCTGGGGCCGGTCTCACGGGTTTCCCTAATTTTATGTTATATTTTC
>NW_020644227.1:506-1000 GCF_003573695.1 Papaver somniferum
CTGAGGCATGGACGGCCGGCTGGGGCCCGGTCCCACGGGTTTCCCTAATTTTATATTATATTTTCCATGGTTTTGTGAAAATACCATGAGATTAAGGAGTTTTCATGAGTTTAGGGAAATAATAATAAAATAATGAGGAACCATGAGGTGTGGGGCCGGCTGGGATCAAGGCATGGCCGGTTGGCCAATAATCATGGCCCCACAATATTTTCCCTAATTTTATATTATTTCCTTGGTATGAAGGAAACACCACGAAATCGAGGAGTTTCCTCAAAACGAAGGATATTTGTTCAAATGAAAGGATTTTCATGAAAAATAACAGAAAATATGACAAAAATATAAAACTGGCTTGGGATTGACCACGGCCGGCCAGTAGGTGGGCCCATGCTCCCAGCGCCTTGGTCAATATTTTAGTTATTTATTATTTTCCTTCTTATTTTGTATAGGTTCATCGTTTCGTCGTATTCTGAAATACTCGTTCATGCGGTGATTGT
>NW_020644228.1:0-534 GCF_003573695.1 Papaver somniferum
AACAAAAATTTTGGGAGCAGAAGTGGTAGATCATCCCAGTGCTACTGCCAACGATGCCCCTCAAACCAACAACTTCACTATTTACGAAAAGCCGGTGGACCAAGAAGTCACACATTTGATCGAAAATCTATGTGAACTTCTACACTTCTCCATGGATCAGCGCACAGACACATTTTCAGCACTCAAACAGATATCATCCAGCGTGCAAATAACGCCACCAACACCATCAGTTGAAGAAGTCTCCCTAATGCCTGGGCATTCGATCGACAACATCTCTTTTGGAGAAGAAGATCGCATGACGGATGAAGGACACAACCTAGCATTGTATGTCACTGGTTTCATCAAAGGCACCGAATTTAGAAGATCTCTTGTCGACAGTGGTGCTTCCACCAACATTGTCACTATGAAGACTCTCAGGATGGCCAGATTCCCACAAGGTAAAATCGTTCGCTATCCCATCCTAATGACAGGATTTGAAGGAAGTCAAAGCCATACATATGGATATGCATACATAGATTTGAGGGTGGGGCCGAT
>NW_020644228.1:545-1000 GCF_003573695.1 Papaver somniferum
TTCGCTATCCCATCCTAATGACAGGATTTGAAGGAAGTCAAAGCCATACATATGGAAATGCATACATAGATTTTAGGGTGGGGCCGATTCGATTAAAGCAAAGTTTCATGTGATCGAGCAAGAACCTGACTACCACATAATACTGGGACGCCCATGGCTCCATGATAACAAGGTGGTTCCTTCAACATACCATCAATGCATGAAGGCTCTGCTCGACAACAAGATCGTTCGCATTCCGGATTCATCATCTCCTTATGCTCCCGTCTATGATATTGAGTTCCTTGAATCTCAAAAAGGCGTCCCAGAACCTCCAAGCAGGATTGGCAGTACTCCACTTCCAAGCTGGAAGACTACCGAGAAGGCTGATAACGATCCGTCATCCTCAGCTGCTAAAATGATCAAGTCACCTACTACACCGACTAAACGCCATAATGATCAAGTCTCAACTCCAGGGT
>NW_020644229.1:0-597 GCF_003573695.1 Papaver somniferum
GTTGATTCAAGAAAATATGAAGGAAGGCGAATTTCACAATATAAGAAGGACGAAAGACCAAGAAGAACTAATCCAAATCCTAAAAATTTCATCTATCTTGAATCAAATAGAAAGAAAAAGCCAACACAAAAAGAAAAAGTTCATAAAAATGTTGAATTTTATATACGTTAACTCAAAAAAGTCTAGACACATCGTTATAAGTCGGAAATTGATTTCTGAGACTAAATTGTAAACTAGATAAAATCATCTTTAACATAAAAAGTTGGAAAACATGTATTGTAATCACAAATAATATGTTCTAAGGCATTAAATCTAGTAAAATTTGTATTTCTATGTACGTTGATTCAAGAAAATATGAAAGAAGGCAAATTTCACAATAGTAGAAGAATAAAAGACCATGCAGAACTAACCCAAATCCTAATAAATTTCATCCATCTTGAATCAAATAGAAAGACAAAGCCAACACAAAAAGAAAGAGATCATAAAAATGTTGAATTTTATATACGTTAACCTAAAAAAGTCTACAAACTTCGTTATAAGTCGGAAATTGATTTCTGAGACTAAATTGTAAACTAGATAAACTCATCTTTAACAGAA
>NW_020644230.1:0-518 GCF_003573695.1 Papaver somniferum
CAATCAAGAAGAACTTGCATTAATAAAATCTCTCGTTCAAAAGGAAGACCTAAATACTTCAATAAAGTTGTTCGAATGAAGACATCTACTACGAAGATTGAAGATTGAGAGTATTCAAATACTAAAAAAGAAAAAAGAGATCGAAAGTAAAGCTCCTCGTCAGATCCATCTGAGTTGTCAGATTCGTCATCACTGTCTTTCTCAGAGTTTTCATCATTATCCTTCTCGGTATCCTCTTCTTGGGAATCACTGTCATGACTATTGGTGACGTCTGGATGAACATAAAAATCATCATCTGAATCTTCTTCTACTTCAGCTGCAATGTTCATGGGACTTTCGAATTCTCTGGCACACTGATCAGGCAAACCCCAGGCGGTTTCTTCTTCGGAAGCATCAGCATCAGAATCAGAGGGTACCCCGTCCAAGAATTGGTGTTTCTCCTCAGCTCTCTGTATTTTGCGCCGGATTCGATCCTTTATGCGCTGACGAGCATCTTTCTCATCGTCTTCGTCTTTTCT
>NW_020644230.1:529-916 GCF_003573695.1 Papaver somniferum
GTTTTTCCTCAGCTCTCTGTATTTTGCGCCGGATTCGATCCTTTATGCGCTGACGAGCATCTTTCTCATCGTCTTCGTCTTTTCTTTTCATGAGTTCGGCGAAAGTAACTCTCCGCTCATTCGAGGGTACGTTGGGTTTTTCTCCCTCATCGCGAATTACCTTGGCTCTCGACTTAGCTATGGGAGCTTTGGGATCTTCGTCAGAACCGGAGGAATAACTACGACTGCTGGAAGCCGGCATTTTCTGAAACCAGGAGCATAGAGTTATCGACATGCATATAAATTCATCCACAAAATGGTAATTCTTGAATCTTACCTCTTTCAATTTCACTAACAATAGTGGTTGCAATACAAGAGTTAACACACGAAATCAATTCGTTCCTTGAA
>NW_020644231.1:0-493 GCF_003573695.1 Papaver somniferum
GTCGATGGAAGAAGGAGAAGGGGGTGTTTGGTAGGGGTATATGGCTCAGATGTTAGGGTGTTAGGCAGTTTCAGCGAGTGAAGATGTTATGCGATCCGGGCCGTAGGATGAGAAGATGGTAGGTAGATCTGACGGCGATTCGGAGGCAGGCGAGGAGCGACCGTCGGATGAAGAGATACAATGAAACGAACGGCATTTGATGGAGTTAGGTACTGTAGTGTGAAGCAGATATATCAAACTTTGATGAACAGCAAGGGAGCGACCGTAGGATGTTTCTGAGAATAAATCTGACGGCTGAAATCCGAGACGGGTATGGATATAGGAAATGGATTTGGGTGAGGGTTTTAGGGACTTGGGTATGCCAAGCCCATATCTTCTTTAAGAACAATTCTTCCTCTTCAAGCCCACTTCTAATTGATCCGGCTCTTACAAACATCATTCTTCGCTTCCTCCTAGCGGGAGTCTTTGCCGTTCCTTTGCTCTTTTCGCTCCG
>NW_020644231.1:607-1000 GCF_003573695.1 Papaver somniferum
TTCTTGGATCGACACAACTCCATTTTGACTACCAATTAGTATTTTCTTTAGTCGACCATGAGACCCCTCCGCAATGCTTGTCGCCTCGTTCTTGAAGTTACGATATTCATATGTCCATGCAAACACAAACCTCTCCTTAATCGTTAACCATTGTTTTTTACAATACTCAACCGGTTTTGGGTAGTCCGTGCCGTATTCATCCTCAAATTTCTTCAAGTTACATTCGTAAATTTCCTCGGTCATCGACCAAACGATTTTGTCCCATGCTTTCATGAACATTTTCCAAATAATTCCATCCTCCTTCCACTTTTCTTCAAATAGCCTATCCTCCTCCTTACATTCTTCCACGGTTAATTTACTAATGCGCTCATCCTCTTCTTTTGACCTCTTGGT
>NW_020644232.1:0-491 GCF_003573695.1 Papaver somniferum
ACTGTAGTTGAACCCCAATCAATCTCACATTGATCCAAGGTACAATTATGCTCATATGTCACTGATCCAAGCATGATGCTACATACTTGATTCCCATAGCTGATCTCACCCACAACTAAGAGTTGTTACGACCCAAAGTCGATGACTTTAATAAACAAATCTGTATCACACAGAAAAGTGTACGGTAATAGATAAATTTGTCTCCCACGAATATACCTACGAGTTTTGTTCCGTCTTTTGATAAATCAAGTTGAACAGGAACCAATTGATAGACCGGACTTATATTCCCGAAGAACAGCCTAGTATTATCAATCACCTCACAACAATCTTAATCGACGCAGCAAAAAAAGATATTGCGGAATCACAAACGATGAGACGAAGTGTTTGTGATTTCTTTTATATCTTGCCTATCGGAGATATCAATCTCAATCCAAATCCAATTATTACAATTGTACTCGTACGATAGAAACAACAAGATCAGATCACACAAC
>NW_020644232.1:502-1000 GCF_003573695.1 Papaver somniferum
GAGATATCAATCTCAAGCCAATTATTACAATTGTACTCGTACGATAGAAACAACAAGATCAGATCACACAACTACAAGAAAGTAGTATCGGTCTGGCTTCACAATACCAATGAAGTCTTTAAGTCGTTAACCTGGTTTACAAGAAGAAACCAAAGGTTAAAGGAAAATCGACTCTAGCTTAGCACAACTAGTATCACACAGAAGGTGTGGGAATTAGGTTTCCCAGTTGCTAGAGTTCTCCCTTATAAAGTCTTTCAAATCAGGGTTTGCAATCAATGTTAGCTTGGTAACAAAGCATTCAATATTCACCGTTAGATGAAAACCTGATTAGATTCAAGCTAATATATTTCAACCGTTAGATTGAAAACTAGCTTGTTACACACAAATGAAATGCACGTTTCTAGGCTTGTGTAACCGTACCCAAACTTGTACATTTTTTGCTTCAACAATAGTCAACCAAATGGTTAGCCATATGATCACTTTCATATCAACCATATT
>NW_020644233.1:0-506 GCF_003573695.1 Papaver somniferum
TAGTTTCATGAAAAGTCAGGTGTTGACTTTAAATAATGAATTTTGCTCGTCTTGGCAAGTTTGAAGAAGCGAGCAAGTTTTTCGAGGGTTTTACGTTATTATCACTAAGTTCGTGAAACCGTAAATAGGTAAGAGTTGAGGATTACCATTTTTGTAGACGCTGTTGTGAGCACCTTTATTCCATGACTCATTGTTTTGTTGAATCCTGCGCTCTGTATGAACGACGTGCTGAAGTAGCCACTTTGCAAGAATGACTGACTCTCATGATGACACTTCCAAAGATGGTGTTTCCAGAGATAACATCTCTACGGACGAAACTTTAAGAAATGGTACTTCTGGGACCTCTGAGTGGTGGTGAGAGATCCTTCATACTGAGTTGTACTCCTGGTTATTTCATTAGTTTTACCATAGTATGATCGTATAGTGAGATCATGGATCAATGTAGACTCCACGGAAATGGAAGAAAGTCTGCGGGAGCGGAGAATCCAGAAGTAAGGACTGCATGA
>NW_020644233.1:517-1000 GCF_003573695.1 Papaver somniferum
ATGGATCAATGTAGACTACACGGAAATGGAAAAAAGTATGCGGGAGCGGAGAATCCAGAAGTAAGGACTGCATGATGTTAGCAAATGACGTGCAGTCCCTAGCTGTTTCTTTGGTGAGTTCTTAGCGCTTCTTGTGTCATGACTTTTCCCATGCAATTAGGATCACGAGACCAATGTTTGTTATTTCTTTTCAGACTTTTACTCCATTGATTGGCGGTCTTCAACTTGTTCTCGGGCAAACAATTCATGAATCCAGCACTGCTGAAGAAGTCGATGTAAGTATCTTTTTCGTGCAGGTGATCGTGGCATCTCCTTGAATGAAATAATTGTTGTTGATGAATCCAGGAAGAAATCATTGTAGATAAGCAGCATGTTGATGAAGCGTGCTCTTCTTTGGGATATGGGAATATGGAGAATTCCCGAACCGAATGGAGATAGCGGGTTTCCAATGGATATTCCGGCATTGCCGAGCCTTCGAATGAT
>NW_020644234.1:0-482 GCF_003573695.1 Papaver somniferum
CTAACAACCACACCCAATATTTCGTTCGACAATCTGTATGGACTAACTCCAATTTAATTCCAAAAGAATCAACTAGACAGTTGAAAAAGCAGGGGTCTAAAAACACCACCCAATAATTCGATTAGCAATCTGTATGGACAAACTCTAATATACTTTTTATGAGAATCAACTAGACAGTCAGACTCAATCAATAAAAAGATATATCAAAGAGTTTATATCTCAATCTCTCGATTTGATTTTTACTCAAGCTAAAAACAATAGCGAGTCTTTATCAAATACAAGGAATAACTTGGACGGTGCCAAAAACCAATGTCCAAGGATCAATCAATATCAATCAACAACCAAAGGTTGGATCTCCAATTGATGATCACGAACGCACAACCTGTATTATTTCAATTATATAAAATATAATGCGGAAAAGAAATAACACAGACACCAGAAGTTTTGGTTAACGAGGAAACCGCAAATGCAGAAAAACCCCG
>NW_020644234.1:552-1000 GCF_003573695.1 Papaver somniferum
CCTAGTCCAGATTGAATACACACTGTATTAAGCCGCTACAGACACTAGCCTACTCCAAGCTAACTTCGGACTGGACTATAGTTGAACCCCAATCAGTCTCCCACCGATCCAAGGTACAGTTGTACTCCTACGCCTCTGATACCAGCAGGATACTACGCACTTGATTCCCTTAGTTGATCTCACCCACAACCATGAGTTGCTGCAACCCAAAATCACAGACTTGATAATAAACAAATCTGTCTTACACAGAAAAGTCTATCAAAGGATAAATCTGTCTCCCACAGATAAACCCTAGGTTTTGTTCCGTCTTAAGATATAAAATCAAGGTGAACATGAACCAATTGATAATCCGGTCTTATATTCCCGAAGAACAACCTAGATTAATCAATCACCTCTCTACAATCCTTCCTGACTACACAAGCGGTTTGTCGAGGAATCACAAACAGTG
>NW_020644235.1:0-484 GCF_003573695.1 Papaver somniferum
GAAAAAAACAATGAATTTAATCCAATAGATATACACCCAATCGTAATTCAAATTCTCCCCTAAACAATTGTTTGTGTCAAGTTACACTTAATCCAACTTACAGCTGAATTCAATCGACACTTATGTTCAAAATCCGAGAAACACTAATAAAAACTCAAAATTCACACTAGTACAAGTCATTTATTCTATCACTCAACACACTGCCAGATTTGTGTAGATAATGACTTGGTTGCAAGCATTATTGCTTCTCCCCACTTTCTTCTCCTCCAACAGCTTTTTGTAGCTCCATTTGAAACTGCTCATATTAATGCAAAACAGAACGACAAGGGTCATTACGCATACATCAAGTTAAAATATGAAAACACAACAGATAACAGAAGAAGAAATAAGAACTAGGAGAGAGTGACACACCTCAAGTTGGTCGGAAGGATTTTTTTAAGCTCTCGCTGCAATTGAATTACTTTTGATTCAGGTCCAGACCTTT
>NW_020644235.1:495-1000 GCF_003573695.1 Papaver somniferum
GAAGGCTTTTTTTAAGCTCTCGCTGCAATTGAATTACTTCTGATTCAGGTCCAGACCTTTAAGCAGAAATGAATACTAGTTATGCCTTGTGAGTATATACAGATTATGCAAGATGGTGACTATAGCAAGATTCGTAAAATGGGTATGCGCATATACTAGTGACAAGCAAGGTGCTGAGAAGACCGCAGGTTTTGCCAATCAAGAAAGAAAATAAAAAGAACAAGAAATGTCGGTCTGCAGAAATGATCTAGCAGAACCAATCTTCGAACTTTTGTAAAGACCCGACATTAGATTCATGGTTTACGACAACTAGGTGAATACAAAACACTTATGATTGAACTTCTTGTCTTGTTAAATAGGTTGTATTTTAAATATGAATCAATATGAGTATTTACCCTGAACTGAAGTTACACATGTTCTTATGAGTTCCCCGTTAGTCACCAAATTGATATTCCTGAATAACTAAGCAAACAATCATTATGCAAGGTTAAAAGAGATATGCATG
>NW_020644236.1:0-370 GCF_003573695.1 Papaver somniferum
TTCGAGATTAGGTTGAAATTTTAGGGGTTTATTTGATTTTAATTGGTTTTGGTTTTTGATTGAGTTGAAATTAGGGATTTCTTGTATCTGATTTGGTTGTGAACTGTGGAAATTACAGCGAGAATGGTGATATGCAAGTGTTGTTGGTTTGATAATCAGATTGGATTGACAGTGTTGATGCTGGTGTTGTGGCTTTGTAATAAACGGGAAGGACCAGATGGGTAATTACAGATTTCAAGCTTTTTCCATTGAAATACAAGGAAGAATCTGTGGGTCGATCTGCTTGTGCTGGTACTGAATGTGAGAATACAGGAAGATCGAAAAGATATGGATTTGTAAGTATTTTTTTCATCTTCTGTTATGGGTTTAT
>NW_020644236.1:381-1000 GCF_003573695.1 Papaver somniferum
GATCGAAAAGATATGGATTTGTAAGTATTTTTTTCATCTTCTGTTGTGGGTTTATGTTACTTATTCATAATCTTAATCAATACTGACACTTGTGCTTGATTTTCTGGTTTTAGGTTACTTTTAGTGATCCTGAAGCTGTAACTAGGGCTTGTTTGGATCCAAGTCTTGTTATTGATGGTAGGAGAGCTAATTGCAATTTGGCTTCGCAGCCGGCTTCAGCAATCTCCGCATCCAGTCGGTATAATTCTTCATGACCCTTGTTGTGATTTTTGTTTTTCTTAATTTTCAGTTTCAATTCCCTTGGAAATGACTTATTACCCTTGAGTTTGGGGATTTATTATTTTTTTTATTGTACTGATTATGATTGTTTCTTTTTCATTCTTTTCTGTCTAGGATTAGGGATGAAATTGTTATTGCAGGAATGGGTGAATATGAATGACTGAATGTGTGTGTGTTCGATTATGATTTGTCCCATGATATTGCAAGAGACAGTGAACTGTGATCTGAGATGGAGTAATGGTGGTAATGGTCTCAAACAGTGACCATAAAGAGAGGTTGAGATTCAGAATTGACAAGATGGAGCTGTGAATGGATTATGTAGATGTGTGCAGCAAGTTGG
>NW_020644237.1:0-471 GCF_003573695.1 Papaver somniferum
GTTGGAAGATGGCTCGCGAAAATCCCGAATGAGCGAGAATTTCATAAAATAAAGGAAGATCTGGGTTATAAAGAGGAATAGGGAGACCTGCGAGAATCTGACCTAGCGAAATTATGATTGATTGATCATCACAATATTGATCAGAGAAAAGCTTGACAGAAAGAATTGATTTGGCATTCTCACCAGGAATGGTGGAGAGTATGAAACCTTTATCAGCAAGATCTTTTTGGACATCTTGTAAATTGTTCTCATATCTATGACCACTTGGAGCCATGTTTGAATATAGAGTATGGGAATGTATATAAAGTAAAAGGATTGAAGGAAGAAAAAATTACAGCAGCAGAATTTGCAGAAGACTAACAGAGTTGGAGAGATGAGAGAATACAAATAGAAGAGAAAGTAAAAAGAAAAGTGGAAAAAGGGGGTAAGAAGAGTATATAAAGGAGATTTTTTACTCGAAGAAATAAACAC
>NW_020644237.1:482-1000 GCF_003573695.1 Papaver somniferum
CAGAGATGAGAGAATAAAAATAGAAGAGAAAGTAAAAAGAAAAGTGGAAAAAGGGGGTAAGAAGAGTATATAAAGGAGATTTTTTACTCGAAGAAATAAACACCATTAAGACGAAAAGACGTGAGCGGTTGAAAAGCAGTGGTTACAGAAGACGTGTCAAGAAATAAATGGAAGAGAGAGTATGTGTGATAAATGTAGAATATGAAAAGATGAACAGCTGCGGCATTTCTCACATCATTCTCTACTTTGCAGAGAAGATATGAGAAGAGGCAAGATGTAGGATCAGAATCTCGCAATAACAATGTTTCAGCGAAATTATCAGTGACACAATACAACAGCGTCGCAGAACAATTTCAGAAATGATAAAATAAATGACGTCAGCTAAGATCACGAGAAAGATATGATAATCCTGCGAAAATTAGAAAATTTGCGAAATTAACATCTGTAAGGTTGCGAGAATGTCGCAAACCATACCCGAAAATAAGGGACAGATTAGCTGTCATCCACTATGTATTTCC
>NW_020644238.1:0-197 GCF_003573695.1 Papaver somniferum
CTTGGTGGCGTCCCAGCAGAGGAAAAACTGGTTCAGAACAACAGGTCCAACAACAAATGAAGTGAAGCAGATGCATATGCAAATGCTATGCAGTGAAATGCAAAAATAGCTAATAAAACTACTAGAGAAACAAAGCACCAATCCCCGGCAGCGGCGCCAAAAACTTGGTGGGCCCGGGAAAGCGTATAAAATTGAAG
>NW_020644238.1:397-749 GCF_003573695.1 Papaver somniferum
CAGTGGCAATGAGGCACAAAGGCAGTTAGCCTAAGGCAAGGGAGCAGCAATGAAACAAATGGTAACAGTGGCAGTTAACAGGAAACAAAATCAAATAAACCAAGGCTGTTAGCCAAGGGCATGGAGGAGATTGCAGTTGTGGCTAAGCTAAGGCTTAGAATCCACCTTGTGTCCTAGCTAAACAATGAAAAAACTTAAGCATCCAACTAGAATGGGAAGAGAATCAGCTTGCTCACTGATTTGCCCCTAGCATTGACTGTCTTTTGACAGAACAATCAATCACAGGCATATCAGAGCACCAACTTCTTCCCATTACTCAAGCAAAACAGGCCTTCCTAGCAATTCATCATTC
>NW_020644239.1:0-420 GCF_003573695.1 Papaver somniferum
TCATTCACACAAAGAGGTATAAATTTTTCAATAGCTTCTAGTTGAGGTGCACGCCCTAAATCAGGTTCTAAATCAGCGGAAATAACTTTTATGGCTGATATTGGTTCCAGTTGAGCAAAATAGGGCACACGAACATATGTTGGCTCAAATGGAGCAATAATATCATGACTCATAGACCCGTTATCATCTAAAACGGTTTCATTATCAATATCATCAAGACAAAAAAATTCTGAACTTAATGGCTTAAAGGTCATGGTCGAAACTTTCTCGACTGATGGAACTAGTCGAGACTCGAACAAAACTAGAGGTTCTAGTTTGGATTTCCATTTATTAGTGTCTAACAACGGTGTGGAGTCTAACAAGACATTGACTTCACAAATAACACTATCGTCATCAAAATCATACCCAAAATGAGCTAAG
>NW_020644239.1:463-1000 GCF_003573695.1 Papaver somniferum
TGGTAGGCTTTTAAAGGAGTAAGAAAATAAGACAAAGGATAAGGAGAGACAGAAAGGCCTACATGTTAAACTGCAAGTGCACAGTTGTCATTGTAGTGTGTATGTGCAAGAACAGGTCATCTCCACAGGGACTAGGGTGTATAGTTGATGCTTTATGTTTTCCTAAGCTAGTTCTCTAAGTGCAAGGCAGTGAAGTAAATGTGACAGTGAAGTAGAATAAAGACAATGAAGCAAAGGTAACAGTGGCAGTTAACAGGAAACAAAGACAAATAAACCAAGGCTGTTAGCCAAGGGCAGGGAGGAGTTTGCAGCTGTGGCTAAGCTAAGGCTTAGAATCCACCTTGTGTCCTAGCTAAACAATGCAATTCTAGGTTTAAAAACTTAAGCATCCAACTAGAATGGGAAGAAAATCAGCTTGCTCACTGATTTGCCCCTAGCATTGACTGTCTTTTGAAAGCACAGTCAATCACAGGCATATCAGAGCACCAACTTCTTCCCATTACTCAAGCAAAACAGGCCTTCCTAGCAATTCATCAT
>NW_020644240.1:0-452 GCF_003573695.1 Papaver somniferum
GAAAGACCAAGAAGAACTGATCCAAATCCTAACAAATTTCATCTATCTTGAATCAAATAGAAAGACAAAGCCAACACAAAAAGAAAGAGTTCATAAAAATGTTTAATTTTATATACATTAACTCAAAAAGTCTACACACTTCGTTATAAGTCGGAAATTGATTGCTGAGTCTAAATTGTAAATTAGATAAAATCATCTTTAACAGAAAAAGTTTGAAAAATATATTGTAATCACAAATAATATGTTATATGGCATTACATCTAGTAAAAATTGCATTTCTATGTACATTGATTCATGTAAATATGAAGGAAGGCAAATTTCACAATAGAAGAAGGATGAAAGACCAGCCAGAACTAATCCAAATTCTAACAAATTTCATCTATTTGAATCAAATAGAAAGACAAAGCCAACACAAAAATAAAGAGTTCATAAAAATGTTGAATTTTATATAC
>NW_020644241.1:0-390 GCF_003573695.1 Papaver somniferum
TTCAGAGCAGTCTTTTATTCAACAACATATATTTTCTATCGTTTCCTGTAACAACACCTATTGCAACAGTTCTCTGTAACAGTGGGTTCTGTAACAATTATAACTGTTACAAACACACTGCTTTATACCTCTTCTTCAATAAAACACCTTTTTGAGCTATGGATTATTATTTTGAGCGTGTTTTCACCATGAAGAGCTAAACCCCTTAGCCGAGGCGACGGAGGAAGCCACTGTTCCATGAAAAGTGACATATTTCTATTTTAATTAATTCTTGCAATTTCTTTTATGATTATTTGCATGGAACTAATATTGGAAAATTGATTTTTATTGAATGATTGTGATCCGTTTTGATGGAGCATGCTTAGTTTAAGACTTTTGATGTTTCATGCT
>NW_020644241.1:401-597 GCF_003573695.1 Papaver somniferum
GGAGGAAGCCATTGTTCCATGAAAAGTGGTATATTTCTATTTTAATTAATTCTTGCAATTTCTTTTATGATTATTTGCATGGAACTAATATTGGAAAATTGATTTTTATTGAATGATTGTGATCCGTTTTGATGGAGCATGCTTAGTTTAAGACTTTTGATGTTTCATGCTTGATGTATACAATTGTTACTTCATA
>NW_020644241.1:608-1000 GCF_003573695.1 Papaver somniferum
AGACTTTTGATGTTTCATGCTTGATGTATACAATTGTTACTTCAAAAATCTACTAGAGGCAATATATTAGAATCACTTTAAACGCAAAGAATTGCATGAATATTGATTAGATTAAATCACTTAATTGGTCAATGGTGGAATCCTGAGTCTCGGTGCTTCTTATAATCTTGATAACAACAACTTCTTAAGTTTTCTATTGAGTTTGAATCTAAAATCGAATCTTCACAAGTCTGAGTGAATGACAACTTTACTACCACTTTTACAACAACATAAAAACCATATCAATTTTTGGCGCCGCCGACGCGGATTTGTGTTTAGGTTAGGGTTTTATATTTATTTTAGGTTTTGTTTTTGTTTTTAATTTTATTATTTTTGTTCTTTTTTACGTTTTT
>NW_020644242.1:0-519 GCF_003573695.1 Papaver somniferum
CTGCAAAAAGGAATTACTAGTTATGTTAAGCAACTAATATTGACACTACATATTGACATGCAGTTGGTTTACCTCTTTGTTGATATGTGAAAACCTGACACTACATAATGACATGTTAAGCAACTGATTGACACTACATTTTCACATGCAGTATGGTTTATCTCATACTCAGTAAGGTCAATATGTAGTATGTAGTATGGTAAATACTCATTGTCAGATAGTGAAGTAAGGTCAATATGAGTGATTTAACTACCAGACACTACATATCAAAAAAAGAAAAAAAACAAGTTACCTTGATTGCCATTAAGACATGTTGCTGCATGAGACCTCCTTTAAAAGTTCCAGTGAGAAATATACAGTTACAGAAAATCATGGGACGACATCGTTTATATCCCGCTATACAAGCTCCAAAGCAAACAAAAAGTCTATTGAATCTTTTTGTAGCATCATTGAAATCGAAATCAATAAATGACCCAGGGTTTGTTTCCCTAACAACATTCACCCACCAAGCAAGATCAG
>NW_020644242.1:530-1000 GCF_003573695.1 Papaver somniferum
TCGAAATCAATAAATGACCCAGGGTTTGTTTCCCTAACAACATTCACCCACCAAGCAAGATCAGTGTATGACTTCACATCGTTACCAAAAATCTGTTTATGCGACAACTCAATTGCATGATATGCATGGTGATACTGGATTTCAATGCCACCACCAACTTTAAGATAATCTATGATCTCTGCTGGTGTTATGCGAGGGCTGTGCCTGACCATCTCATGAATTAGACTGTTCATGAGTTTTTTTGTAACTCTTGGATTCTTCAACATATAACCACCGCCACATGTGTGTCATCCCACATATTCCTTTATCTTAAAAACATCAATAGAACTACCAATGACAGTTGCGTGAAGGTTCCATGAACAACCTTTCACACTACATATGGAGGTGAATCTCTCAAGGTCATTCTTCTTCTTAATTACCTCATATCCAGTTCTCATGCAGTATTTTTGGCATGATATACGTACGACATC
>NW_020644243.1:0-344 GCF_003573695.1 Papaver somniferum
AGGTACATTTATGCTCCTACGTCTCTGATCACAGCAAGATACTACGCACTTGATTCCTTTAGCTGATCTCACCCACAACTAAGAGTTGCTACGACCCAAAGTCGGAGACTTTAATAAACAAATATGTATCACACAGAAAAGTCTATGGTAATAGACAAATCCGACTCCCACAAATATACCCACGAGTTTGTTCCGTCTTTTGATAAATCAAGGTGAACAGGAACCAATTGATAAACCGGACTTATATTCCCGAAGAACAGCCTAGTATTATCAATCACCTCACAATAATCCTAATCGACGCAGCGAAAAAAGATATTGTGGAATCACAAACGATGAGACGAAGT
>NW_020644243.1:355-1000 GCF_003573695.1 Papaver somniferum
CTAATCGACGCAGCGAAAAAAGATATTGTGGAATCACAAACGATGAGACAAAGTGTTTGTGATTTCTTTTATATCTTGCCTATCGGAGATATCAATCCCAAGCCAAATATTACAATTGCACTCGTTCCGATAGAAAAAGCAAGATCAGATCACACAACTACAAGAAAGTAGTATCGGTCTGGCTTCACAATCTCAATGAAGTCTTTAAGTCGTTAACCTGGTTTAGAAGAAGAAACCAAAGGTTAAAGGAGAATCGACTCTAGCTTAGCACAACTAGTATCACACAAAAGGTGTGGGGATTAGGTTTCCCAGTTGCTAGAGTTCTCCCTTATATAGTCTTTCAAATCAGGGTCTGCAATCAGTGTTAGCTTGGTAATAAAGCATTCAATATTCGCCGTTAGATGAAAACCTGATTTAGATTCAAGCTAATATCTTTCAACCGTTAGATCGAAAACTAGCTTGTTACACACAAATGAAATTCACGTTTCTACGCTTGTGTAACTATACCCAAACTTGTACATTTGTTGGTTCAACAATAGTCAACCCAATGGTTAGCCATATGATCACTTTCATATCAACCATATTCTTCTTCGCCATAACTAGTTCAAATGACTCAAATGAACTAGTTAGAGAGATGTTCAATTG
>NW_020644244.1:0-156 GCF_003573695.1 Papaver somniferum
GAAGGTAGGGTTCCCCTACAAACCATTCGAGCTAAAATTGATTATTGTTCGTATACTGTTCGGACTATTTATGGGGTACTAGGCATAAAAATTTGGATATTTGAAGACGAGAAATAATCAAAGATTTATTCTTTGACTTTTCTATCTAGCACAAGA
>NW_020644244.1:167-345 GCF_003573695.1 Papaver somniferum
AATAATCAAAGATTTCTTCTTTGACTTTTCTATCTAGCACAGGACCAAAAAAAAACAAAACCTTTCATTATTTTTCCCTTTAATCTAAAATGATCAATTTCAAATCTTTTAATTCTATAGGGTTAAATAAAAATTAGATTGACCCTTTGGTATAATTGCTATGCTTAGTGTGTGACTC
>NW_020644244.1:356-659 GCF_003573695.1 Papaver somniferum
TCAATTTCAAATCTTTTAATTCTATAGGGTTAAATAAAAATTAGATTGACCCTTTGGTATAATTGCTATGCTTAGTGTGTGACTCGTTGGTTTTTTTAGTTTAGATTAGATTAAAAAAGGAAAGGACGGTCCCCTAGTCTGAACTAAGAACTATGTAACTAATAACCAGCTCATTGCTTCGTATTATCGGGATCCAAAGAAACAGTCACTATATGATGTATTGATCATATCGGTGTAGCAACTGAAATCTTTTTAATATTACATATACATAAAAGAAAAACCAATCTGATCATGGATTATGAT
>NW_020644244.1:670-1000 GCF_003573695.1 Papaver somniferum
ATCTTTTTAATATTACATATACATAAAAGAAAAACCAATCTGATCATGGATTGTGATATGAAATAAAAAAAGGATGTGGATAAATGGAAGGGGGAGAGAAAGAGAGAAGGAGAATATCAACGATATATGATTCCAATATGTATGGTCTATGAATAATCTCATATAAAGGCAGTGTAATAAAGCATCGATATGGATTAGGCCATAATCATAATTAATCATTAAATATTAAATATTAGAAAAAAAGAGAGAGAAGTGGTCTGTGATCCTTTTATGGGTATACTAATAAAATCATAACATTTGACTTTCCACATATGGAAACAAGTCTACTTT
>NW_020644245.1:0-554 GCF_003573695.1 Papaver somniferum
AAGGTATTTTTTCTCAAACTTTGTTTAGAGATATTATTTTTCTTTCTGATTTTGTTTTCTCGTTCTTTAAACATGCAATTTGACACAAGTACAACATACTTTGATTCATTCAGTGGAACAACTGGAGGAATTAAAAAAGGCATATGAGAAAGAGAAAAATATGAAACATGAGGAAGTCACAAAGAATCTAGACTCTTCGAAGTTGGAACTGGAATCAAAGAAGAGTGATTTTGCTGCAAGGAAAGCGAAGGTGGAAACTTTGGTTGTGGAGGTAATAATATTTTGATCACTTATTCTTACGCGTCACTTAAACTTGGAGGTTTAACTCTCACGTGTTGTTTTATCTCTCTTGGTGTTTTGATAATAGGGGGATGGCATAAATAAGAGAAGGAATTTAGAAATAGAATCTGGAGCAGCTACCAAGCATCAACTGTATAAAAAATGTGAAGAGATCGTTAATGAGGTCCGTTCTGAACTATGGAAATTGTTTTCTTTTCCTACTTGTTTTTTCTATTACTTCGTTGCTAGCTTGCTTGAACCAATTAATACGACTG
>NW_020644245.1:565-1000 GCF_003573695.1 Papaver somniferum
ATTGGTATCTTGAATACTCAAGTGAGGTTATCATTCTTTCCATAGTGTAATGTTAGAGACTTAGAATGGTTAATCTGAAGTCTAATTAGAAACATGAACTTAACAACTAGCTTTTGCTGCCATGTTTTATTATATATCATTTCATTTACATTTTTCTCTTTCATTCCTGTGTTTAATTCTATCCTGAAATGTATATTTGTGGTTCTAGTTTCACAGCTATTTACAATCTATCGGGTCTTATCTCGACGGGGTGCAGTGTTAACTTGTGCTCAACAGCAGTTAACTAGTAGATTCTAGAAGTTCTGAATATAGAGTTTCGGTACATTCTGTTCAGTGATTATTTCGTTCATTGCTTTGTGGAGAATAGCGGAAGTCATGTGCCTTTGCTGCAAAGTAGTTGGCATATTTGTTGTGTTTCCTTACATGCTGGCTCGA
>NW_020644246.1:0-219 GCF_003573695.1 Papaver somniferum
TTCTTCGCTTCCTCCTAGCGGGATTCTTTGCCGTTCCTTTGCTCTTTTCGCTCTGTGAGTTAACCAGGCTTTATTTAGTACCTAAAAATGCAAAATTAATTAATAAAAATATTTATTCTTGAAAACAATGAAAATACAGAATATGGGTTAAAATGGAGAATTAATGCACAAAAGATGAGTTAAATGCCAAGAAAAATATATAGAAATATGCACTTTTTA
>NW_020644246.1:419-701 GCF_003573695.1 Papaver somniferum
TGATTGATGGTGGTCTCAAACCGTAAAACCATGTTTTGGCCCTTTCCTTTAGAGAAAATGTAAACAAACGCAATTTCAGAGAGTCTTCGGACATATGATCAGGTTGCATATTTCGACAAATTTGTTCAAACTCTCTTACATGAGTATAGGGGTTCTCAGAAACGAACCCTCGAAATAAAGGAAGTATTTGTATCATGCTTGCATTTATTTTAAAAGGGTTATTGGTTTGAGGTAAGACAATACATGATAATGGAATTTTTATTGTGGGATACATGTATTCAT
>NW_020644247.1:0-390 GCF_003573695.1 Papaver somniferum
TGCTATTGGGCTATGAAGCCTTTTGGCTTAAATTGGGCTTTGAGTACTAATGGGTTTGATAACAATAAAATGAACTGAGCTTGGGCTCAGTTAGTCTTTGAAGTGTAAATGGGCTTTGGCCTTAAACTTAGGCTTTTGATTAAGCCCACAGTTGACTGAATTGGGCTTTTAGCCTTAATGAAATGGGCTTCAGTTTGTACAAACAATGGACAGTGGGCTTAGAACTGAGCTTGGGCTTTTGGGATTGTTATGAGCCAAGCTCAATTGCAGCAGCAGCAGCAGCAGCAGGGGAGGGGAAGAAAACAGAGAAGCAACAGAGTTGCAGGGCAGTGGAATAAGAGAAGCAACAGAGTTGCAGCAAGCCAAGGGAAGTAACAAGAAAAGAAGTAG
>NW_020644247.1:590-1000 GCF_003573695.1 Papaver somniferum
GGTGCCTAAATATCTAGACTAAGACTCCTAATAAAAATACATATTTGCACAAGAGTCAACATTTCAAGGTAAATGAGCTCCATTTTTATGATTTTTTTTAATTTTTTAATTTTTTTTTGAATTTTGATTTTTCAATTTTTTTTTTGGAATTTTTCAATTTTTTTTTCAAAAAGAAGAAGGAGTTCGTTTTCAATTATGGCAAATTATCATGGTATCTACTCTATACCCCCAAACCTAAACTAAACATTGTCCTCAATGTTTCAAAATATGGAAAGAATTAAAATGCAACATATGGAAAGGGACATGCTGAGTAGAGTAAAAGGAGAGAGAATACCCGATTTCGGCGAAAGCAGAATTAAAACTCCGTTATTCAAGGCAAAAATCCAACATATTTCAGCCGAGATCATATT
>NW_020644248.1:0-388 GCF_003573695.1 Papaver somniferum
GGGTGCGAATAGCAAGTGGTCACCCCTTATCAAGTGGGTGTCCCTTATCCAAAGCAGAGAGTCCGAATAACAAATGTCCTCTGGGGATGCTCCGCATAATTTTTCGAGCCGATTTTTCCAAAATTATTTATTTCCAAAAAAATACCTACAAACACACAAAACACCATAATAAGGACGAAAATGAGTACTAACAAAATACACAAAAGAGATGAAAATAGACACATAAATGCGTCTATCAAATACCCCCAAACTTATTATTTGCTAGTCCTCGAGCAAATTTATTCTAGAAAGGAAAATCATTTGAACCCCTAGGTGGCCCTAGTGGCGGAGTGTTGTCTCCGGAGGGTTTACCAGAGGTGTACCCACAAAACCTTTACTCCAGACCCTA
>NW_020644248.1:588-934 GCF_003573695.1 Papaver somniferum
TTTTTTTTCAACTTTTTGGTAACTACCATTTTTTTCATGGTATCTCAATCACTCTAATTCACCCTAGCATTGGTAACAACTTGAATCGTGGCCCCACCTATCACTTAGAGAAACATAGTTTAAAAACAAAATAAAAATAGAAGTGAAAAGGACTCAACGAGATATCGTGCAACTATCATGTTATTTCTAACACCTGAGTTCTGTGTTTTTATGAATAGACTCTATAGATGTTTCCATCTATTCAGATTGGTTCCTCAACTCCTACAACCAAAATGCTTCCATCCACTTAGATTGGTTAGTGCCATCCTAAATACGCATAAATTTCTAGGCTCTGGAGTTTATTTAT
>NW_020644249.1:0-625 GCF_003573695.1 Papaver somniferum
GAGGAAGACGATTCCGAGGATGACGAACCCTTGAAAAATGTTGATAATGACGGTGCTACTAGCTCAACTCATGATCATAATTATCATTCTCCTATTCAAAAGGAAGAAGTTGAGTCTAGAAACACTAAAGTTATTGATGGTAAGACTTATGTTGTGTATGAGAGCGATGCTGATTATGACTTCTTTGTGCACCCTACCCCAAATTCAGAGATAGTCGATACGTTGAATGAGAAGTCAATTTGTGATGAAACACATAAGGATTATGATGATTTGCTTGGGGAAGATTTTGATTTATCTTCAAATGAGGACGACTTGGTTCACTAATGAAGAATGGTTGAACAAGAGTTTGAACGAGAATAATGATACTTGTGATGTGGAAACGAAATTATCCAGCAAAACTACCGAGGATCCGGTAATACATGAGGTTTTTCAAGGTTTGTCTAACCCTTTACATGAATCTCTATCTAATGATGATCCTCCCAAGCTTGAAGTAGTTTATCATAGAGTTGTTAACCTAACTTTTAGGAAGATACCTCATTTGGGGTTGGAATTGTATGCTTCAAAAATAATATCCAAATTTCTTGCTTCTAAGTATCCACCATGAGTCTAACCATGCAGGTTTACC
>NW_020644249.1:636-1000 GCF_003573695.1 Papaver somniferum
TTTTTTTTTTTTTTTTTTTTTTTTTTTTTTTTTTTTTTTTTTTTTTAGAGAAAAGGGTAAAATTTTATTAAGAAAAGAAAAGAGTGTTACACACTTGAGAATTTGCTCAATCCCAATAACAATTACAATTGCAAATTAGAGACGTTACATTCCATAACCGTGGTCCAATGTGTAATTAGATCCCTAAAGGAGTGGTGTTTAAACCACAATTGTATCTCTCCCCATTGGAAAATCCTGCGTTTTACCTCTATTATAAACTTCTCTAGGTATCTCCACGCTTTTTAGCCATGACCCTCCTATTCCTCTCTGACCAAATTGACCATATCACTGCAAAGGGTAATAATGGCCATATCTTCCTGCCTAT
>NW_020644250.1:0-113 GCF_003573695.1 Papaver somniferum
TTATGGTTCATACCATGGTGAGCCCAATTACTATCCACACGCGAATTGGTCTTACGAGAAAGAAAATCAGGAACACTGTAGTACTGGTTACTCGTTTTTGGAAACTAGTCCTG
>NW_020644250.1:313-595 GCF_003573695.1 Papaver somniferum
AGAACCTTGACAATTAACTCTTCTCTTCGATTTCTTGCTTGACTTATAAATTTCTTCTTCCCTATGGCCTTATTGAACAAAAAGAACGTAATGATGTTTCATTTTTTTTTTATTTTTTTTTAAACAAAAAATTACAAGACAACAATTTACATGGCCATGAGAGAAGGACTTTCAAAACTTGGATCTTCGCAACTTGTGATGTCTAGGTATCATGGATTCTAACAACTTATATCATTTGCTCTTATAACTTCAACTTTGATTTTTGAATTATTCTCTTCTATT
>NW_020644250.1:728-924 GCF_003573695.1 Papaver somniferum
ACTTTCTTCATAAATTTTGATGTCGCTCCGCTAGTTGATGATGATAAGTTTCTACTGAGAGAGAGTCGCAATCTAGTAACTAAGACTACATTGTGAGGTTGCTTTGTCTTTCTGGCATTTCCCTAACCTACTTGCCTTTCCATCATGTATGGTTAGGTCCATCACGGTTACCCTCTAAAAGGAACAAGTTCTCTCC
>NW_020644251.1:0-470 GCF_003573695.1 Papaver somniferum
AAATTAAAAAGACCAATGGATCAAAATTCAGGTGTAAATAAACAAATCTTGAAAGAGTTAGAAGAAATGAGAGGAATGCTAAATAATCGAGGAGAAGTAGGCAGAAGACAATTGGATGAAGCTATAGAAGAAGCTACAAAAACTCCATTTACAAGGGAAGTACAATTAGGAGGAATACCACTGAAATGCAGTTTGCCCGCATTAACCAGCATATTTGACAACAACTTGTGCAATTCAACACATTAAAGATTACGTGAGGTGAATGTTGCAATGGGAAAATCATGATGCTGTATTATGCAAGTATTTCGCATCCATCTTAATAGGGGAGGCGTTAAAATGGTTCGAAGGTCTACCAAAGAATACAATAACATCCTTCAATCATTTGCAAACTACATTCCTGGGGGCATATATAAGTAATAATTCTTCGCGACCTGGTATTGAAGACGTATTTGGATTAAAACAAAGGATTG
>NW_020644252.1:0-387 GCF_003573695.1 Papaver somniferum
CTGGCATATACAAGGGAACCAGTGGTCAATAACTTAAATCTAGATCAACAAACTGGCAAATACAAGGGAACCAGCAGTTGACTACACAGAACAATAACCCTTTTTCTTTTTTTAACTTAGTGGCATGAATAGATCTTTTTGATCCAAGCGCATGCTTCTTGTCAGCAGATTACACGATAGTTCCCACGGGTCCTGCATTCCACGCTTGCTTAGGCGACGGAAACAGGTAGAACACACACATATTGCTATCCAAGTGTTAGTATTTATTCCGATTGATCTACTGGTCTGGTCTGATTTTTTTTTTTTTTTTTTGAAAAGGTAACTCAGTCACTCTATTTCACCCTAGCAAAGGTAACAACTTGAATCGTGTGCCCCACCAAATCACTT
>NW_020644252.1:422-812 GCF_003573695.1 Papaver somniferum
TTTTCTTTTTTTTTTTTTAAAGGTAACTCAGTCACTCTATTTCACCCTAGCAAAGGTAACAACTTGAATCGTGTGCCCCACCAAATCACTTGAAATAAAAGAAAAAAAATAGAAAGTGAAAAGGACTCGACGAGATATGGCGAAACTATCATGTTATTTCTAACACCTGAGCTCTGTGCTTTTATGAATAGACTTTATAGATGTTTCCATCTAGTCAGATTGGTCCCTCAACTGCTAAAACAAAAATGTTTCCATCCACTTAGATTGGTTAGTGCTATCCTTAATAGGCGTAAATTTCTAGGCTCTGGAGTTTACTTATTGCAACTAAAAAGTTTCTCCCATACCCCCAAACTTAAATCTAACATTGTCCTCAATGTTCTAAAGATGAAA
>NW_020644252.1:833-1000 GCF_003573695.1 Papaver somniferum
GTCCATAATACCAAATAGAACTAACACCAATATGAGACAACTGCACTGGTTCAGAAAAATAAACAGAAGGAGCACATCCTCATCTAAGGTTTCTTGCAAGACAACCGGATCTATCCAGAGCCTCCAGTTGGGCTTCATAAGAGTGTCTTGAAAAATAGATTCATCCG
>NW_020644253.1:0-616 GCF_003573695.1 Papaver somniferum
TTGAAGTTGTGATACAATTGAACTTTGACGCTGTGTAATGATACTATGACACTGTATAACAATGATTGAGAACTATTGTTTTCTTGTTGTTATAGATACGGATTTTGAAAAACGATGATGCTAAACTTACAACCTTTGGGATCATTGGATTACTTAGAAGTGACGAAGATTTCGAGTAATCTTGAAGATTAGGCATGTGGAATAGGAGCTACAAAAGTTTTTTTTTTTTTTTTGTATTCCATATGTATTAATAGTTTTGCCACTAAAATTGAAAAAGGGGGAGATTGTTAGAGCATTGCTCGGTCGAACTCGCATGTGTTTCTATCTCAAGCATGTTTGTCAATGTTAGTGATCAAAACTATAAGTCTTGATTTCTAGCCTACATAGCTAAAGGTCTCGGACTAGGATATAAAGTGTAGTTGATCTCAATAACTCCATGCAATCATCATACAAGACGAAGGACTACTCAAGGAACTGGTGGATCTTCATCGACTAAAAGGTATGTGGAGACTTGAACTTATCTGTCACTCAAAAGTCTATCTATTCTATCTCCTACTCTTGAGACAAAAGTCGTTTTGATATATAGACTTTCATTATGCACATTTGCTATTTCGAG
>NW_020644253.1:627-1000 GCF_003573695.1 Papaver somniferum
GTTGAGACAAAAGTCTTTTTGATATATAGACTTTCATTATGAACATTTGGTATTTCGAGCCGAGTTTATCTCGCCTATCTATTTCTCGAAATATGTGTTGGTAAGCTTTCGCTTTAGCCGAGTTCAATCTTTACCTAGTCACGAAAGTCATGTTATGTTTCAATCACCTTGAAAATTGCTCTGACGAAAAATGGTCTGTGAATAACGGCTATTTCCGTCCTCTGAGAATGTTTCAATGATTGAAATGAGAGTTTATATTATATAACTATTGGTAGGATATAAGCATTGTTGTGGAAACACATACATGTATAAGTCCTTATTCCTTGAACCAAAGTTTGCGAACTTTGTTGATCAAGAGAAATGGATGTGGCGT
>NW_020644254.1:0-427 GCF_003573695.1 Papaver somniferum
TAGACAAAACACGACTAGAAGGATGTCCAAGTCTTTTATGATAAAGGAACTGCGGAGTAGATCTTTGAGTGAGACATGCCATGTCACTAGAACGTAACAGGTACAATCCATGAGAAAAGATGCCTCTACCAATCGTCTTCTTCATCTTTCGATCATGAAAGATGACCGAGGTAGGGGTAAATGTAACATCACAATTCAGAGAATTAGTGATTTGACCAGCAGATTACAACTGAGTAGGAAATCATGGAACAACAAGTGCATTAGATGGCGGACAATCTGGAAAAAAATGCACTTTCCCACTGCCCATCACAGGAGCAGTAGAGCCATTAGCAACTGACACATTTTTATGAGAGCTGCGAATAAATGCATGAACTGACGAAGGATCATTTGCCATATGATCTGTAGCTCCTGAATCAATAATCCAAAC
>NW_020644254.1:489-1000 GCF_003573695.1 Papaver somniferum
CCATATGATCTGTAACTCCTGAATCAATAATACAAACTTGGCGGTTGGAAACAGGCGTAGTAAGAAAGGCTAGTAGGTTACCTGAAGTAAATTTGGCCTTGGGCTTAGTCTTATTACCCAACTGGTTAAAGAAATCCTTCAATTGGTCTATGGTGAAGGATGAATTGTCATCTACAGCAGCTCGAGCAAGCTTATTTTTGTCAAAAGTAGCTTTAAGATGAGGATAAATATCCCAACAGCGATCCTTGGTGTGACCAGTTTTATTACAATGATCACAATGAAAAACTTCTCTCTTACCCTTAGCACGAGAATTCTTGTCCTTATCAAATGGCATGGCTCGTCGTTTATCATCTTTGGAGCTCATAAGAGCACTTGATTCAGCTGCATCCAGGTCTACAATGCTTTTAGAATTAGGATTCATAACTTTCTTACGCGTCTCTTCACGCTGCACAGTCGCACAAACATTAGACAGACTTGGAAGTTCAGTACTCATGAGAATAGTGCTTCTAAG
>NW_020644255.1:0-451 GCF_003573695.1 Papaver somniferum
GTACGTGACTTATTTATAAGTTGGAGGCATGGGAATACATACGGAACTAGGTGAACTATAGGGTTAGTTACTTGGTATCAACTATATCAAATTAGTGTAATTTTGTGTAGCGGATTAATCCTGAGAGTATTCAATCCTGGACTAGGTCTCGGGGTTTTATGTATTTTCATTTTTCCTCGTCAAAAAAATCTTGTTATGTCATTTACTTTTATTTTCCGCATTATAATTATTTTATTATAATTAAAGTAAATTACACAAACGTTAATTCCTATTTACTTGATAAGCAATCCTTTAGTGTTTGGTTAAGTCCTAACCTTTGTATCAATAAACATACTTCGTTGTTGTATTGTCTCGATCTCGTATCCATAGACGATCACACGAAGTGTGAACCGATTAGTTGTATTGTCTCGACTCAGTCCATAGACAATCACTTTCGGAGAAAGGACTTATA
>NW_020644255.1:462-1000 GCF_003573695.1 Papaver somniferum
ATTAGTTGTATTGTCTCGACTCAGTCCATAGACAATCACTTTCGGAGAAAGGAATTAAAGGTAGGAAAAGTTTTAGCTCGAGGTATATTTGGGTATCCTCGCTTTTTCAATTGGTATCAGAGCACGCAAACACGAAAAGATCTAACAATCTGTATTTGGTGCTATCCAACCTATAAGAATTGAATCTAATGTATGATTCATTTAACGTAAATCAAGACATCAAGAGTTCTGAATTAACACTTGATGATGACATCTACTATTCAATATCTAAAGAAATCATCTCCAGAGATTCTACGAGACAAGTTAATCTTGTTAATAATGTAGAAACCGATGACGACTGGAAAATACGTCAACAAAAAGGGTTAAATGAAATTTCCGATGATGATGACTCAGATTTTGAACAAGAAGTAGAAGAGGATATCTCTGAATACTCTAAACTGCTGGAACCCTTGAAAAATGAAAAGCTGAGAACTTCGGATTTTCTTGGTTTTATAACTCATCTTTTTCGTGAGAACAAGAACTTGAAGAAGGTTTTTCA
>NW_020644256.1:0-310 GCF_003573695.1 Papaver somniferum
TATGCATAAATTTTTATTATATATATTCCACCATACACAACAACATGATTTTCGTAGAAAAGAAAATGAATCCACTAACAACATCCTCAACATATATTTAAGTTATATAGAATTACATTTAAAACAATGCCAAGAAAGCAAAACAATCGCTAAGCTACACATTTCCAACTTCCACTTCCAATTTTCATGAAATCTGCAAGAATGTCAATTGGAATGAGATGAAAGCTCAATAGAATATATCCCATTATCTAAACATACGCAAAAAAATATCAGTTTAACGATACTCCCCCCCCCCCCCCCCCCCCCCCCC
>NW_020644256.1:321-1000 GCF_003573695.1 Papaver somniferum
AGGGTCAAGGATGATCAATATTATCATCTAGCCTTTCCTATTTGTGGGCTTAATTAGAGTCTTGAGCCGAACCAGTTCAGGAGCGTGGTTAGTTACATATTTGGTATACCTCTTTTCATTGAAGATAGTTTGTGCTCTAGCTGTAATAGGGAGATATAAATTTTTGGAGATCATGCATTACATTGTGCCAGTGATATGGGGCTGAAATTCAGACATGTCTAGGTTCGGGATGTTTTCGCTAACATTTGTAACAAGGTTGTTGTACCTGCTAGGAGTGAAGTTGCTTTCGGCTTCTTGTCTCGTGGATGTGATTCTTTGAGGCTTGTTGATGTTCTGGTATACAATTGAGAGAATGATCAAGATGTTATTTAGATGTCACTGGTGTCTCACCTTTCACAGGGGGTGGTATCATATCTTTTATTCCCAGTCAAGATATTTCTCAAGCTACTCAACGCAAATGCACTAAGTATTTGGACATGTTTGTTGCTCATGGTTATGGCTTTGGTATCCCGACCTTTTCAACCTTAAGGGAGCTTGGTGAAGATACTACTATCTTTTTGAAAAGGTTGAAGAAATGTTTAGTAAAAAACGTGGCAAGCGCTGATTCTAACAGTTTTTTCATAGAATATGGGTGGTCATTCAAAAGGGTGTTGGAGCCCATCTTGTTTCAAAATTCTCA
>NW_020644257.1:0-306 GCF_003573695.1 Papaver somniferum
AAGGGGGAAACTATGATAACCTGCTATGTTCCAAATTCTGCTAAGAGAGAGTGGTACACTCCTCAGAATTTAAACAGTTCCTTTGGGGATTATGTCAACAGTAGAAACCGTGAGCCGTGGAGTGTTAGTCTTCGTAATATTGCTTCTCCCCGTGGTGAAATTCGTCTTTTGAGTGAGGTGAGTGATGCCAAGCTGAAGTATGTTCCTGGTACTGAGGGATCTGCTAAACGGAAACTCTTTCCTGCTCGTGAAAGGATTAAGCGTGACCATGATTATGAATGGCATGCTACTGTTATTGAGGTAGTT
>NW_020644257.1:317-537 GCF_003573695.1 Papaver somniferum
CTTTCCCGCTCGTGAAAGGATTAAACGTGACCATGATTATGAATGGCATGGTACTGTTGATGAGTGCCAAATATTGTATATATTTATCTCTTTTTGTTGGCATTTTAACTCATCTTTTATGCATTAATTCTACATTTTATCCCATATTCTGTATTTTCATTGTTTTCAAGAATAAATATTTTTATTAATTAATTTTGCATTTTTAGGTAATAAATAAAGT
>NW_020644257.1:737-1245 GCF_003573695.1 Papaver somniferum
TAAAAACCCTTTTGTTCCTTTTGTATATAAGTTGGTAATCTAATATGACCTCGGCTGAAATATGTTGGATTTTTGCCTTATATAACGGAGTTTTAAGGCTGCTTTCGCCGAAATCGGGTATTCTCTCTCCTTTTACTCTACTCAGCATGTCCCTTTCCATATGTTGCGTTTTATAATTCTTTCCATATTTTGAAACATTGAGGACAATGTTTAGTTTAGGTTTGGGGGTATAGAGTAGATACCATGATAATATGCTATAATTGAAAACGTACTCCTTCTTCTTTTTGAAAAAATTGAAAAATTCCAAAAAAAAAATTAAAAAATGAAAAATCATAAAAATGGAGCTCATTTACCTTGAAATGTTGACTCTTGTGCAAATATGTATAATTATTAGGAGTCTTAGTCTAGATATTTAGGCACCCTGATTCTAGCACAATTCACATAGTGATAAGAAATTTGCACGCGCACGATCTACCAATACATGTATGGCCTCGATCTTCAAGGTGTT
>NW_020644257.1:1445-1666 GCF_003573695.1 Papaver somniferum
TTCAACCGTACCACCACCTTCTTCACCTTCACTGCCACCACCACACCTCCACCATCATCACCCTATCACCCAACAACCAAAACCCATCTCCCCCCTAGCACTCTAGTTCCCTATTTTCTCATTTTTTCACGCTTCTCTGCCTGAAACCCTAGGCGTGAAAAAATTGATAAATTAGGTAACCTAGAGTTGCAATTAGAGCATGGGAATGGAGTAGGAGCAAT
>NW_020644257.1:1866-2000 GCF_003573695.1 Papaver somniferum
TAAACACTCCAAAACACACCCGATCTCTGTGGATCGACCCGTACTTGCACGAGCTACAACCGACGACCGTGCACTTGCGGTATTACTGTAGGCCCCCGTTTCATTGCGCTTAATTTCTATACACTTTTCGGGGC
>NW_020644258.1:0-1000 GCF_003573695.1 Papaver somniferum
ACTAAAAAGTCCTCAGATTGGTCTATGCGAATTTCTTTATCTAATTCACGGTTTTAGAAAAGCTATCTTAACATCCATCTGATTTATCTCCAATTTTTTTATGACAGCAATATCAAATAGCATCTTGACAGAAGTAATTCTTGTCACAAGTGCATACAAATCAAGGAAATCTACATCTTTTTTTAGTGTATATCCTTTAGCTACCAACTTAGCCTAATATTAATGTCTTAAGATTGTTGGGTTCAATAATGAAAAACAAAGAAAAATCAAATAAGCAAAAGTTATTGATACTTAGCTCCTTTATAAGGGAAGTGATCGATTCAACAAAATGGATGAGCTCCCGGGATTTCCTCAAAAGCAACAAGGCAAAACTTTGGAAAAAATAGAGTGAGTCACGTGTTCAATACGCTTCCCTTAAAACATTAGCGCCCGACTACACTCAAGAGTGATTCTATAGCCTTCACAGGACGAATATCTCCAGGATAAAACACCCTACTACACCTACTACAATATATATTTTCCCTTGGGGTCTCTCTAAAATATAGAGAAACCCCTTTTCCATAAGTTTTGTAAAAGTAGAGAAATTTGTTTATATAATGAAATTATACGACGTAAGAAGAAGAATTCCCCTATGTGGGACTAAAAAGCTTATATACTCTCTTAAAACACCTAAAAAGAGGAACCTCCACTATGTGGGACTAATAAGTTTCATTCACAAAAGAAAATAATAAGTTATTATTTTTCTTAAAACTCTAAAAATTAATTTTTAATTAATTGTTTTCAACAACTTTTCTGCTCCGGCTTTCAAGGCCATGGTGGAAACCATGAAATTATTGTTTGAATTGACTCACAAACACTCAACTGGATTCTAAGAGAAACAAACTATTACTTAACGCCAAACTTTTGTCGTACAAAACCTTACATTCTTTTACACGACTCGTTCTAACCATTACAAAAAAACTTTTTTTCTTTTCAGTCAGCAACGCATTGTTGGACCATA
>NW_020644259.1:0-191 GCF_003573695.1 Papaver somniferum
CGGACGGTGATGTGAAGTGAAGCTTGTAGCGACCGTCAGATTTTTTGATACAACGAAATCAACGATGCCAGATGGAGTTAGGTGTTGTAGTGTTAGGCGGAGATATCAAACTTTGATGCACAGCAAGGGAGCGACCGTTGGATTCAACTACCATCTAATCTGAAGGCTTGGAATTTCAGCGCTGTGGTGCT
>NW_020644259.1:391-683 GCF_003573695.1 Papaver somniferum
CATTTCAAGGTAAATGAGCTCCATTTTTATGATTTTTTTCAATTTTTCAATTTTTTTGAATTTTGAATTTTTAATTTTTTTGGAATTTTTCAATTTTTTCAAAAAGAAGAAGGAGTTCGTTTTTAATTATAGCATATTATCGTGGCATCTACTCTATACCCCCAAACCTAAACTAAACATTGTCCTCAATGTTTCAAAATATGGAAAGAATTAAAATGCAACATATGGAAAGGGACATGCTGAGTAGAGTAAAAGGAGAGAGAATACCCGATTTCGGCGAAAGCAGAATTAA
>NW_020644259.1:694-1053 GCF_003573695.1 Papaver somniferum
CAACATATGGAAAGGGACATGATGAGTAGAGTAAAAGGAGAGAGAATACCCGATTTCGGCGAAAGCAGAATTAAAACTCGGTTTATTCAAGGCAAAAATCCAACATATTTCAGCCGAGATCATATTGGATTAGAAAAATATATACAAAAGGAACAAAAGGGTTTTAAAGAAATTTTTATCTACTGGATTATATACAAAAAAATTCACCATACACTAACAATCTAAAGAGTTGAGGATCAACCCAAAAGACGAAGTGTAGACATTTCAACAGCTTCACACAATAATAACAGGAAAGAAACGCAAGTGAAACTGTGAAACAAAATGAGCTACCCCCAAACCTGGATTTTACAGAAGATATA
>NW_020644259.1:1253-1558 GCF_003573695.1 Papaver somniferum
CAAATGGGCAAGATTACAATCAGAATCATCAACATCATCAACAAATTTATTCTCATGCATCGGCAAATCAGGATAAATATCACAATGTGACCTAGGTAGAGAATCAGACACATCAAATATATTTTCATGCATATTAGTGTCTACAGAAGATTCAACTATTCCTTTGTCATGCTCATCTTCAGAGAATAATTGTACGAATCCCATGTCAATATCAAAATCATATGAATTACAATGAGTATTAGAAAGAACAACATTCATGAAGGTCGAGGGCGAGAAGCCATATGTTATTGAACCAACAGGTTCCA
>NW_020644259.1:1758-2000 GCF_003573695.1 Papaver somniferum
TACCTAAAAATGCAAAATTAATTAATAAAAATATTTATTCTTGAAAACAATGAAAATACAGAATATGGGATAAAATGTAGAATTAATGCATAAAAGATGAGTTAAAATGCCAACAAAAAGGGATAAATATATACAATATTTGGCACTCATCATTAATCGTAGATCTTGGATTAGAAAGTGTAAAAAGTATTTCCAGCTCCATCCCATGGATGAAGAAAAAAAAGTACACATGAATTCCTTGT
>NW_020644260.1:0-569 GCF_003573695.1 Papaver somniferum
GCGAGATAGTTTATTGCTTGGACTCATAATGAACTTGAAAGGAATTGTCGAGGTTTCTCAACTTAACACCTGGTTAGATTCAGTAAATACCAAAGTGCGTCTTCAAACACTAAAAGTTTTTTCGTTATTGCAGAATATGTTACAGTATCTTACCAACTTAACATGTTTTCTTATGTACTCTGCAGGAAATTTTTAGTGCATCAAATACAATCATGGTTCTCGCACTTGTAGTGCTAGTAGCTGTTATTACACCGGCGGTGAAATACTTGTATGACCCTTCATCGAAATACTCAACCTACAAGGGAAGGTCAATTTTGCAGTCGAATGAAAACAACTCAGATTTTCGAGTACTTGTATGTGTTCATACCCAAGATGATGTTCCAGGCATTATCAGAATTATTGAAGCCTCCAATCCTACCAAACTCCACCCACTCACCATTTACCTCCTCCATCTCGTTGAGCTTGTGGGTCGTGCTTCTCCTCTCCTTATATCTCACACTTTGAAGGAGCGTGCTTCCACATCAAACCCTACCAAATCGGAAAGGATAATCAATGTTTTCCAACAATTC
>NW_020644260.1:580-1000 GCF_003573695.1 Papaver somniferum
TATCTCACTCTTTGAAGGAGCGTGCTTCCACATCAAACCCTACCAAATCGGAAAGGATAATCAATGTTTTCCAACAATTCCAAAAACAAAACCAAAACCTTGTTAGCGTTCATCCCTTCACCACTATCTCTCCGTATGCTTCAATGCACAACGATATATGCACCATGTCAGTCGACAAGAGGGCTGCGCTCGTTATCTTCCCTTTCTGCAGGCAAGATGCAATAAGCCTGAGGGATGATCTGGCCAGACCAATTATTTCCGATCATGCAATCAAAACCCTTCTTCAAAATTTGTTGCGGAACACCCCATGCTCAGTCGGGATCTTAGTGGATGGTAGTAATCTCCAAACAAAATCTACTTGCTTCTTTCCCGACACGCCTTACCGCGTGGTTGTACTCTTTTTTGGTGGCCCGGATGATC
>NW_020644261.1:0-142 GCF_003573695.1 Papaver somniferum
AACAAACTACTCAAACATATCACTGTTGGGACTAGGAATGGTCCTAAAATAATCTAACTGCAAGTGCACAGTGTCGGCAAGCAACACAGGGCAAGCACAGGTCAGTTCCACAGGGACAAGGGGGAGCAAATTTGATCTTTCT
>NW_020644261.1:342-611 GCF_003573695.1 Papaver somniferum
GGGCTTGGAAAACCTTGAGCCCACTTCTTCTTTAAGAACAACTTTCTTCTTCTTGAGCCCACTTCCAGCTTTTTGGACGTGCGCTCCATTCTTTGCGGCTTCCTTGCGTAATTCCTCCCGGATTTTCACTACTTTTCTGCTCTATTCCTCTCCGCAATTCATCCAGACTTTATTTATTACCTAAAAATGCAAAATTAAGTAAGAAAAATATTTATTCTTGAAAACAATGAAAATACAGAATATGGGATAAAATGTAGAATTAATGCACA
>NW_020644261.1:622-1000 GCF_003573695.1 Papaver somniferum
TATTTATTCTTGAAAACAATGAAAATACAGAATATGGGATAAAATGTAGAATTAATGCACAAAAGATGAGTTAAAATGCCAACAAAAAGGGGTAAATATATACATTATTTGGCACTCATCACTGCTGCTGCATTGCCTTCCTTTCTGCTACACTGCTGCTGCAGCTTCTGTTGCTGTTGCTTTTGCCCTGCAGTTGCTGTGCAGCCTTGTGCTGCTGCTGCATTTCCTTCCTTTCTCTTGCTGCTGCTGCTGCTTCCTCTCCAAAGCCCAGCCCACAGTCCACTGTTAGCTCAATCCCATTGAGCCCAAAAGCCCAGAGCACAACTTGAGCTCATCAGAAGACCAAAACAAAAGCCCAAGGTTTAGTTCATTGAGGCC
>NW_020644262.1:0-1144 GCF_003573695.1 Papaver somniferum
AAAAAAAAAAAAAAAAAAAAAAAAACGACAAAAATATACCTCGATTGTGAACTGATGAACAGCTTCTTCTTCTTTTTGTTTCTTGTTTCCATTCTTCGACGATTTTGTTGATCAAATGTTTTTTCCGTCATATGAAACTGAATAATCTCAACTGGGGTTTTAAGGTTTCTTTTCTAGGTTATTTTATTGTACAGGTTTCCACTTATAAAAACCAAAATTATCCTTGTCCCCTATTAACATGGTCTGTCACGGAAAGATTTTAAGTCGTACTTCCCAAATTATCAGTCAACAAATGTTGGACCACATGAAATATATTTCCTCAATTTCAGAAAAAGTCTTTTAATACTTAGCCTAATGTTGGCTAGAAAAGAAAAATAAAACGCAAAAATATCATTTTTCCTGAAACAAGGGTAGGATATATACTCCGCAAACTGAGATCATGTATTATTGTCTGAAGGGAGTTACAAGCTTCAAAGTGTCAGAACCAGAAACTTCAGCATACTCAGTGTCAAAAGAAGATTAAGAGATTCCTATTTCAATGGGGTTCTATTAAGAATTGGTTTAGATTGATTCTCAAGAGCAAAAATGTGTCTCGTTAGATCAATTGTTGCAAGCGCAAGTCAACTTGGAAAGTTTAACATCTCAATGCGGTTGAAAATAACCACCACGACCACCACGTAATCCTGTAAAAAAACCTAAGATGTCGCCCCCGAGTAACATACCATTTCCATATTTGGACCAAAATCTCAAACGATCTTGCCAGCTTTTTAAGGTATAGCAGATTATTCAAGATCTATCAAAATCTTCAATCACCTTACATCCGCCGCTCATCTAACATCTTCATCAAAAGATCCAATAACATATACCCTTTAGATTAATATCTACACGTAAATTTTGCGTCAAAAAATTTCCAAAAACCAATAATAATTTGAATTTTCAGTTATTCCCGCCCACGAAAATATTGCTCAAGATACTTTCCCATTTCCTCTGCGGCAAGGTAGTTAATTTCGGATTCCGGTTTATCTCGGTCCCGAGCGAGACACTGGTACAACATTGTCTCGGGGAGATTCCGTTTTCAAATTTCGGTGTAATTTCGGTTCCAACTTTTATAATAAGAAGTGTTTGTTGCCAGGTTCAATTAATT
>NW_020644263.1:0-407 GCF_003573695.1 Papaver somniferum
TTCTAAGGAATTACGTCTAGTAAAAATTGCATTTCTATGTACGTTAATTCAAGAAAATATGAATGAAGCCTAATTTCACAATAGAAGAAGGATGAAAGACCAGCCAAAACTAATCCAAATTGTAACAAATTTCATCTATTTGAATCAAATTGAAAGACAAAGCCAATACAAAAATAAAGAGTTCATAAAAATGTTGAATTTAATATACGTTAACTCAAAAAATTCTACACACTTCGTTATAAGTCAGAAGTTTATTTCTGAGATTAAATTGCAAACTAGATAAAGTCATCTTTAACAAAAAAAAGTTTGAAAAATGTATTGTAATTACAATTAATATGTTCTAAGGCAGTACGTCTAGTAAAAACTGCATTTCTATGTACGTTGATTCAAGAAAATATGAAGGAAGT
>NW_020644264.1:0-370 GCF_003573695.1 Papaver somniferum
ATATATATTCCCAGATTCTTATTTTGTTTCCATTTCCTATTCTCCAGGAACAGTGTTGCTGAATGTTCTGAATCCCTTCAATAACCCCTTTCCATATCCAAGATTCTCCATCTTTAGCTTCGGTATTCATGTCAAGCACATTTATTCCTATTAAGTATTTAGCATCCATCAATTGGAACCATAGAGAATCTTTATCCTGTTCCAATCTCCACCCTATTTTTGTTAACATGGAGCTATTGAATAGTTACATATTCATGAATCCCAGACCACCAAGCTCCTTAGGTTTGCGAACAACTGTCCAAGCTTTAGGGTAGTAACCTGTGGGATTTTCCAGGTTCCCCCCCCCCCCCCCCCAGAAGAAATCTCTTTG
>NW_020644264.1:381-1000 GCF_003573695.1 Papaver somniferum
TTTTCCCCCCCCCCCCCCCCCCCCCCCCAGAAGAAATCTCTTTGTAACTTGTTCATATCTTGACAAGTTTTCTTTGCTATTCTGAAACAGTTCATTTGGTAAATACTGGCTGTTGAAGTAACAGGTTTTATTAACACTTCTCTTCCAGCTGGGTTTAGAGGAGAGTTCTTCCAACTTGAGGGCCTTATCTTCATCTTATCCACTCCTGGTCTGAAATATTGAATCTTGCTTCTATTAGTGAAGATAGGAGAGCTTAAATATTTTTCATTTAAGGGTAGAACTTGAACTCTTAACAGATTGCATATAGAGGGTATTAGAGCTGGATCTGTGTCTTTGCTGAAGAAGGCACCAGATTTGTTGAAGTTGATAAGTTGACCAGAGGTTTCTCCAAAAATATTAAGGATATCCTTAAGATTTTGGGCTTCGGTAGTGTTGGCTTTGCAGAAGACCATACAATCATCAGCAAAAAGAAGATGATTTATTGATGGGGCATTTTTGCATATTTTTATTCCAGAGATAAAGCTCATGTCTTCAGCATGAGATAAAGTTCTAGAAAGAGCTTCCATACAGAAAATGAATAGGTATGGGGATAGAGGATCCTCTTTTCTGAGCCCTCTTG
>NW_020644265.1:0-572 GCF_003573695.1 Papaver somniferum
TATTTATTTATCAAGGCAAATAGTCATATAATAATAGCATAAATTAAATAAAATAGAGATTACCACATTTCATTGGCGAAATAAAATAGCTTCCTCCGTCGCCCAAGAGGATGGGTTTAGCTCATCATTGTGTAAACTTGCTCAAAATATTGATTCATGCTCTAAATTTGTTTACAAAGATGAAATGGAGAGAAAATAATGAAAACAGGGTGTTTGCAACGTTTATAATTGTTGCAAAACACTGTTATAAAGAACGATAGAAAAGAACTGTTGTTGTTGTATCTCTGCGACCCTCGTGTGGCTGTTGTTGTCACTGTTGATAAACGACTGCCTCTGGTGGTCTTTTGTTCTTCGTGTTCTTGGTGCAGCAGCAGAAACAGAGTTCTGAAAACTCTTGATTCACGCCTCCTGAGCTCTCCTCTCGACCCCAAGCTATCCGTTCCCATTCTATGTGATCCTAGGAACCTATTTATACCCAATAGCACCAAGAAATCTCACTATAACTCAAGATAATTCTCTCTTAACTCGGCCTTGATGAAAAATATTATGGGAATATTTTCTTCCCCGATTTA
>NW_020644265.1:583-1000 GCF_003573695.1 Papaver somniferum
TTCTCTCTTAACTCGGCCTTGATGAAAAATATTCTGGGAATATTTTCTTCCCTGATTTAGCTTCTCACGCTGTTTCCCCACGCCAAATTACTCTCAACGCATCCAGTCATTGTCTAGAAGTGTTCCAACATGCAGCAGCCACGCGAAAATCTCTTGGTCACTCAATCAGGACTCGGAATGGAAAACCAACCCTTGATGCTCTGATTTCATATCTTGGGTTATCTAGAGAAATTTGATCGAAACAAACACCCATAACAGCTTTGTTCTAACAATCACATCTACCCATGAAGTTTCAGCGATTGAATCGCACAAAAACTCCTCCAAAATCCGATCGAAAAATCTGCATGTGAATGGAAATGTTTTCCCGCCAAAATATTTTTTTGAAATGTTGAAGATGAAGTGCCCCTATCCTTTTCT
>NW_020644266.1:0-558 GCF_003573695.1 Papaver somniferum
GCCAAATATTGTATATATTTATCCCTTTTTGTTGGCATTTTAACTCATCTTTTATGCGTTAATTCTACATTTTATCCCATATTCTGTATTTTCATTGTTTTCATGAATAAATATTTTTATTAATTAATTTTGCATTTTTAGGTAGTAAATAAAGTTCGGATGAGTCGCGGAGCGAAAAGAGCAGAAAAGTAGTGAAAAGCCGGGAGAAATTACGCAAGGAAGCCGCGAAGAATGGTGCGCACAACCTCATTTTCTACACACAAAAGCGCCTCCGTTCTCAGCCGTCAGATCAGTTCCCAGAAGCATCCGATGGTCGCTCCTTCATAGAGCATCAAAATCTGAAGTCTCTGCCAAGCACCACAGCGCCGAAATTCCAAGCCTTCAGATTAGATAGTAGTTGAATCCAACGATCGCTCCCTTGCTGTGCATCGAAGTTTGATATCTCCGCCTTACACTACAGTACCTAACTCCATCAAGTACCGTTCATTTTGTTGTATCATATAATCTGACGGTCGCTCCAAGCTTCACTCCACATCACCGTCCGATCTACCTACCAGC
>NW_020644266.1:569-1000 GCF_003573695.1 Papaver somniferum
CCATCAAGTACCGTTCATTTTGTTGTATCATATAATCTGACGGTCGCTCCAAGCTTCACTCCACATCACCGTCCGATCTACCTACCAGCTTCGAATCCAATGACTCAGCGTCACAGAACATCAAAACTAGATACACCCGCCTCACACCCTAGTGACCGAACCCATACCACCTACCCAAACAACCCCCTTCTCCCAAACAATCGAGCCATCACCTACACCACCCCCTCTGCAGAGCCACCTCCTGCAACTGCCGCACCACCATCATCACCACCACTCCCTGACGCCACCAAACACCACCAGCTCTCCACAACAACCTTTACCCCCATCATTATTTCCACTCTCATCAATTCTATGTCCTCCTAATCACTCAATTTCACGCCTCTCCCATGTCAGGAACCCTAGAGGTGAAATTGACAAATTAGGTGGAATAG
>NW_020644267.1:0-514 GCF_003573695.1 Papaver somniferum
ACGCTTCTCTGTTTCCTTCTCGCCGAAAATCCAGCCAATTTTAATCGATCAAATAACTCATGATAGTTTTGTTGGGACATATCACAACTACCCAACAAATTTCAGCCCTTTAATCTACCCAGAACTCCTTCAAACATCGATCGAAAATCACTTAGTTATGTTCTTCATTTTCCCGCCAAAACCAGAATTTGAAATGAAGAAGAGGGTCGCCCCTTATCCAGTGATGGAGTGCGATTAGCAGTTTCCTCCTGGGGGTGCCCCTTAGCCAAATCTGGGGTCCGTATAGCAAATGTCCTCCGGGTGCTTTCTGACAACTTTTCGAGCCAATTTTTTCCAAAAATGTTTATTGGCCAAAAATACCTACAAATAAATAAAACACCATAATAAGTACAAAAATGAGCCCTAACAATATATAGAATCGAGACAAATCGGACACAAAAATGTGTCTATCAAATACCCCCAAACCTATTATTTGCTAGTCCTCGAGCAAAAATAAAATAGAAATAAAATCCTA
>NW_020644267.1:525-1000 GCF_003573695.1 Papaver somniferum
CTATCAATAGGCAAGATAAAAATTAATCACAAACACTTTCGTCTCATCGTTTGTGATTCCACAATATATAGTTTCGCTTTCATACGATTTAGATTATTGTGAGGTGATTGATAATACTAGGCTTTTCTTCGGGAATATAAGACTTGATTTATCAAAAGACGAAAGAAAACTTATAGGTATTTCTGTGGGAGACAGATTTATCTATTCCAATAGACTTTACTGTGTGAGACAGATTTATTTATCAAGTTCTCGACTTTGGGTCAGAGCAACTCTTAGTTGTGGGTGAGATCATCTAAGGGAATCAAGTGCGTAGTATCCTGCTGGGATCAGAGAAGTAAGGAGCGCAACTGTACCTTGAATCAGTGTGAGATTGATTAGGGTTCAACTTCAGTCCAGTCCGATGTTCATTGGTAGTAGGCTAGTGTCTGTAGCGGCTTAATACAGTTTGGTGTTCAAACTGGACTAGGTCCCGGGG
>NW_020644268.1:0-378 GCF_003573695.1 Papaver somniferum
CATGTTTTCTTTTTGGGACGGACATATTTTAGCCTTGATTTAAATGTTGTATGACTATTAGGGACGGTCAGGCCATCACCGTCCCAAATATCCTTCTTTAGGGACGGTTTTTTCAAAGCTGGCCCTCCCTAGAAGCCTTCTTTTTTGTAGAACTAGTGACAAAACCCCTAGGTGAACAAACTAGTGATAAGAAAAAACCGATCATATTATTTCTACCAAATAAAAACCGTTTCAAATAAAACTGGGACAAAAACCCAAGCCAAATAATAATGTGTAAATTTAGTTTTTGTTACTTTTAAAAAAGCCAAACATACCCTTCGACCTTTTCTTCTTCTTCTCTGATTTCTTCTTTCTTCCATCTCCTTCTCCCACTACCAC
>NW_020644268.1:389-591 GCF_003573695.1 Papaver somniferum
TTCGACCTTTTCTTCTTCTTCTCTGATTTCTTCTTTCTTCCGTCTCCTTCTCCCACCACCATCATCACCAGCAGCAACAATGGAACTGCACGAGAAGAACAACGCTGATTCAAGAGGTGAAGAATTCGAGAGACGTTTTCTCTTATTCATTTCCCTAAAAATGAGAAAAGAGGACAATTCTTGTTAAGTTTTTCCGATTTTA
>NW_020644268.1:602-901 GCF_003573695.1 Papaver somniferum
ACGAGAAGAACAACGCTGATTCAAGAGGTGAAGAATTCGAGAGACGTTTTCTCTTATTCATTTCCCTAAAAATGAGAAAAGAGGACAATTCTTGTTAAGTTTTTCCGATTTTAGGTTTCAGTCTGTTAATCAGATTCTAGGGTTTGTTGTCCAGTTTGTTAATCAAATTTTAGGGTTTTCTCATCTGATTTCAGGTTGTTTATGAGAGTTCATAGTTGGAACTCTTTCATCATCTGAATTTAGGGTTTCACTGTCACCTGCGTAAGCCTCTCTCCACCCTCAGGTAAGCTTATCTTAAT
>NW_020644269.1:0-399 GCF_003573695.1 Papaver somniferum
CATCCTGAATACGCATAAATCTCTAGGCTCTGGAGCGTATTTATTTATTGCAACTAAAAGATTTTCCCATACCCCCAAACTTAAATCTAACATTGTCCTCAATGTTTCCAATGATAAAATTAACAGAATGAACGAGGAGAAATTTTTACCACTTGAAGCAAAAAGGGTTGAGGAAACATATTACCGTGTTGCGTGAGATTGGGTTACCTCCCAAGAAGTGCTAAGTTTAAAGTCTTCATCCAGACATCAAATACCTCAAAAAGGATCTTCACCTTCCAAAGTCATATACCAATAGCCGAAAAAGTTGTGGGTCCATAATACCAAATAGAGCTAACACCAATATGAGACAACTGCACTGGTTCAGAAAAATGAACAGAAGGAGCACATCCTCATCTAAGG
>NW_020644269.1:410-1000 GCF_003573695.1 Papaver somniferum
ACAACTGCACTGTTTCAGAAAAATGAACAGAAGGAGCACATCCTCATCTAAGGTTTCTTGCAAGACAACCGGATCTATCCAGAGCCTCCAGTTGGGCTTCATAAGAGTGTCTTGAAAAATAGATTCATCCGAAAAACGGGTTTCTAATATATGGATTTCCTCCTGAACAGTATCAGGCGGATCAGGTTGTGGAGTCTGAATAGACTCAAGCGATACCTCAGATGCACTAGGCTTGAGTCCCAAGTTAGGGACTTCTACTGGGGATAATTGACAATCTCTACCCCCAAATTTAGGGTAATCATTATTCTCCGTAAGACCTTTAACTATGGATTGAATTTCCGGATCCGGAGAGTATTTAAAATACTCTAGAGCTTCTTCTAGTTCACTACCCCCAAAATTAGAGTTTTGGGTGTCTCTAGATAAACTAGTCACAATATTCCTAATTTCTAGACCATCCGGTTCCTGAAAAAGGTCAATTGCTTTCTCTGAGTTATAATCAGGTGGTTCATCCTCTAAATTCTTTTGAGGTATACTAGCTATAGGACTTATATGTTTCATATCCTCTATGGTCATCCCTAGAGTTTCCTTAT
>NW_020644270.1:0-239 GCF_003573695.1 Papaver somniferum
GGGAAGAACTCGATGGAAATGGGATTAGGGTCTGTTTGTTTGGGGTGTAGGTGTTCGGTTGCTAGGGTGTGAAGCAGGTTCAGCGGAGTTTGATGATCTGCGACAAGGAGCGATGGATGGGAAGATGGTAGGTGGATCCAACGGCGATACGGAGGTAAGCGTGGAGCGACCGTCGGATGAAGGGATGTAGCAAAACGGACGACCCAAGATGGAGATGGGCGTTGCGATGTAAAGCGGGG
>NW_020644270.1:439-731 GCF_003573695.1 Papaver somniferum
TTACATATTTGCACAAGAGTCAACATTTCAAGGTAAATGAGCTCCATTTGGTTAAAACTCCAGCATATTCCCGATTTCGGCGAAAGCTCGATTAAAACTCCGTTATCCAAGGCAAAACTCCAGCATATTCGGAGTCACAATGGATGAGCACAAAATATATACAAAAGGAAATTTAACTAACACATTATCTACAAGAAAATTTGGTTTTTAATGGGATTGGACTTTTTGGGAAAAATTTGGTTTTGTCGGGAGACATTTGGTTTTGATGGGAAAAAGAAAAATTTTGGTTTTT
>NW_020644270.1:742-881 GCF_003573695.1 Papaver somniferum
AAAAGAAAAAATTTTGGTTTTTAGGGAAAGAGTGGACCAGTTTAGTCCACATAGACCGGGTCCTCCAGGTTGGTTGTTTCAATGTCGGGTGGAAATGGTTCAAGGAATGGCTTCAATCTCTGCCCATTGACTTTGAAAA
>NW_020644271.1:0-282 GCF_003573695.1 Papaver somniferum
TCAGGCCATTTCTGAATTGAAAGACCAGGTTAGTCTGATCAATGAGTCTCTAAGAGAAAAAGGTAAGTTCTCTAGTCAACCTATACCCAACCCTAGAGGAGTTAATGAAGTAGGTGCAAAACCATTTAATCAAGTGAATTCTGTCACAACCCTTAGGAGTGGTAAAACGGTAGACAATAAGGTAGCCATGCCTAATAGTGGACATACTGTAGATCCACCTTCTAGTTCCCAAGATGAGCCCCAGAAGGAGCCACTAACTGAAGAAACCGATAAAATTTCTAG
>NW_020644271.1:293-1000 GCF_003573695.1 Papaver somniferum
TAAGATAAGCCCCAGAAGGAGCCACTAACTGAAGAAACCGATAAAATTTCTAGTGATGCCAATGTGGTTCCCGACATGTCTCATTTTGTGCCCAAAGCCCCATATCCACAGTTGTTAGCTCCAACAAAGAGAGAGTCGACTTTCAACGAAATACTAGAGATATTTAAGCAGGTAAACATTAACATCCCTTTATGAGAAGCAATTAGGAAAATGCCTGCTTATGCCAAGTTCCTTAAGGACCTTTGTACACGAAAGCGTAAGCTTAATGTCCATAAGAAAGCCTTTTTAGCTGGTCAGGTAAGTTCAATCCTTCTGAACCAAACAACCCCTAAGTATAAAGACCCTGGATGCCCCACCATATCTTGTGTGATCGGTAATTATTCAGTAGATAAGGCATTGCTTGACTTAGGAGCTAGTGTGAACTTACTCCCTTATCATGTATACAACCAGCTAGGTCTTGGTAAGTTGAAACCGACTAAAATGACATTGCAATTAGCTGATAGGTCTGTCAAAATACCTCGTGGTATCATAGAGGATGTTATGATTGAGGTTGATAAATTTATTTATCCAGTGGATTTCGTTGTTCTAGATACTCAGCCTGTTCAGGATCCTAGTGCTCAAATACCGGTGATTTTAGGTCGCCCATTTTTAGCCACAGCTAACGCTGTCATCAACTGTAGGACCGGACTTATGAACATATCCTTTGG
>NW_020644272.1:0-535 GCF_003573695.1 Papaver somniferum
AAGATGATTTCTGAACTTAAACTTATAAAGACTAAGGAATGTAATTTGCAAACCGTGGCTATAAAGTTCATGAACCGATTCGAGTGAATCAAATCATCTTTGCTTCAATTGTGTCTTGTGTAGTACATAAAATTTCCTTGCAATTGAACAACTCTCTAACTAGTTCATTTGAACTAGTTATAGTAAAGAAGAATATGGTTGGTATGAAATGCTCATATGGCTAACCTTTTGGTTGACTATTGTTGAACCAACAATGTACACGTTTGGGTACGGTTAACAAACCTAGAAGCGTGCAGTTCATTTGTGTATAACAAGTTAAGTTTTCGATCTAACAATTGAGAAATACTAGCTTGAATCTAAATAAGGTTTTCATCTAACGGTGGATATTGTTTGCTTTGTGACCAAGGTGAAACCCTGATTTGAAAAGACTATATAAAGGGACATCTATCAACTATGCAAAACTAATCCCCACACCTTATGTGCGATACTAGTTTCCGTGCTAGAGTCGTTTCTCCTTTAACCTTTGGTTTTCTTC
>NW_020644272.1:546-1000 GCF_003573695.1 Papaver somniferum
GTGTGATACTAGTTTGCGTGCTAGAGTCGTTTCTCCTTTAACCTTTGGTTTTCTTCTTCTAAAACCAGGTTAACGACTTAAAGACTTCATTGGGATTGTGAAGCCAGACCGATACTACTTTTATCGTAGTTTTGTGATCTGATATTGCATCTTCTACAGTACGAGTATAATCAGATTGATTGGATTGATATTAATATCTCCGATAGGCAAGATATAAAAAGTAGTCACAAACATCTTCATCTTATTGTTTGTGGTTACGCAAAATCTTGTTTCGCCACCATACGATTAAGATTGTTGTGAGGTGGTTGATTTATCTAGGCTGTTCTTCGGGAATATAAGACCGGATTATCAATTGGTTCATGTTCACCTTGATTATTATCAAAAGACGGAACAAAATTTTTAGGGTTTTTCTGTGAGAGACAGATTGATCCTTTGATAGATTTGTCTGTGTGAG
>NW_020644273.1:0-406 GCF_003573695.1 Papaver somniferum
TGCTTGTACAATAGGTAAGTACCCTGTTGAGAAAGCATTGCTTGACTTAGGAGCCAGTGTGAACTTACTGCCATACCATGTGTACCTTAAGCTAGGACTTGGTGAGATGAAACCTACACAGATGACACTTCAGTTAGCTGATAGGTCCGTTAAAATTCCTCGTGGTGTGATCGAGGATGTTCTCATAGAGGTCGACAAGTTTATATATCCGGTGGATTTTGTTATCCTAGATACCCAACCTGTCCCTGACCCAGAGAACCAAATACCAGTGATTTTAGTTCGCCTGTTTTTAGCTACATCCAATGCGATCATTAACTGTCAAAATGGTATTATGAATTTGTCTTTTGGTAATATGACTATTGAGCTGAACATTTTTAATATTAGTAAGCTACCCTCTGAACTAGAT
>NW_020644273.1:606-1000 GCF_003573695.1 Papaver somniferum
TTAGGAAATAAACATTTTTGGAAAATTCGGCTCGAAAAGTTGATTTTGGCACCCGGAAGACAAGTGTTATTCGGACTCTCGCTTTTGGATAAGGGGTAACCTAATTACTAAGGGGCACCCCTAGGTCACCCCCAAGGCATCTGATATTCGCACCCCAGTCCAGGATATGGGGCATATCATCTTCAACCTTTTGAAATTCAAATTTTGGCGGGAAAAAATTGTTCTTGAACTGCCGTGACTAGGGTTGAGGATTTGAAGGTGTTCCAGTGAGATTCAACGGCCCAAATTAAATGGGTTTGTTCCTAGGGCCTAGACAGAGCTGGTATGGGTGTTGGATTCGGTCAAATTTGGTTAGATAATCGGTGGGAATCAAAACAGGGAAGATATTCTCAAA
>NW_020644274.1:0-773 GCF_003573695.1 Papaver somniferum
TTAACTCAAAAAAGTCTACATATTTCGTTATAAGTCGGAAATTGATTTCTGAGACTAAATTGTAAACTAGATAAACTCATCTTTAACATAAAAAGTTTGAAAAATGTATTGTAATTACAATTAATATGTTCTAAGGCAATACGTCTAGTAAAAATTGCATTTCTATGTACGTTGATTCAAGAAAATATGAAGGAAGTCAAATTTCACAATAGAAGAAAGATGAAAGACCATCCAGAACTAATCCAAATTCCAACAAATTTCATCTATTTGAATCAAATTGAAAGACAAAGCCAATACAAAAATAAAGAATTTATAAAAATGTTAGATTTCTTATACGTTAACTCAAAAAACTCTACACTCTTCGTTATAAGTCGGAAGCTGATTTCTGAGACTAAATTGTAAACTATATAAACTCATCTTTAACATAAAAAATTTGAAAAATGTATTGTAATTACAATTAATATGTTCTAAGGCAATACGTCTAGTAAAAATTGCATTTCTATGAACGTTGATTCAAGAAAATATGAAGGAAGTCAAATTTCACAATAGAAGAAAGATGAAAGACCATGCAGAACTAATCCAAATCCTAACAAATTTCATCTATCTTGAATCAAATAGGAATACAAAGCCAACACAAAAAGAAAGAGTTCATAAAAATGTTGAATTTTATATACATTAACTCAAAAAAGTCTACACATTTCAGTATAAGTCGGAAATTGATTTCTGAGACTAAATTGTAAACTAGATAAAATCATCTTTAATAGAAAATTTTT
>NW_020644275.1:0-254 GCF_003573695.1 Papaver somniferum
ACACACTTTTAACACACCTCTCTACAAACACAACACTTGTGTTTTTGCTTGCTTTCAAAATTCTTCTTTTAATTATTTGTGTGAACTTTAAAAAATTCTCCCTTTAATTATTTGTGTGAATTTCAAAAACATGAGTAGCTAATTTCTTATTGATTGAGGATGAATTCCTAGTTCTTAACATGTTTTGAGTTTTGTTTTTAAATCTACTTTGAAGTTTTTCACATGATTATCGTTTGTTTTTACTAATAGGAATG
>NW_020644275.1:265-649 GCF_003573695.1 Papaver somniferum
CAAAAGCAGCTGTGACTGCTGTTGAACCGAGAGATATCTGGATCGATAAACACAGAGAAGAAATTGATGCTACTGTCATGTTTTGAATCAGCAAGAAGAAAGGTTGTATACTCAAATTGCAGAAGAAGATTGATGAGATATTGGTGTTCTTAAACTGATAGGGTTCGAAGGAACTGGGGGTTTTTGCTTTCGGTTCTGAAATTGAATCAATTTAATCGATTCATAGAGAAGGATTAAGAGATAGAGCTGCTGATGAGAATATGGTGGCCATAAATGATGATCATGGTGGATCTGTGAATCGAGATAGGAAGAGAAGAAATCTAAATTGAAGTTGTTGCTGTTGATTATGGGTTCAATGTAATCTGAGATTGAATGGGATTGTGA
>NW_020644275.1:699-1000 GCF_003573695.1 Papaver somniferum
CGGAGGGATTCCGTGGAGCAATTGTGTATGGAAACAACGCTAGCAAGTACACCTTGAGCTAAGAGTCTAACTACTAATATCAACCTAATAAATTCATAAATCTTAATGCGTTTAACTAAATTACATCTTGAGTGAGCTACTACTAGGTGGTTTGGTGAATAGAATCCGGTAGTCGAGAACTTCCGTATCCGTTGATACTAGGGATTTAGGGCTTTAGCACCGAGCTAGATGCTTTACCTACGGTTGGTGATAATCTGTGACTAATAAAAAGTGGAAAAGAACATAACTTGAATCATTGTTT
>NW_020644276.1:0-526 GCF_003573695.1 Papaver somniferum
ACCCTTATCAACGTGACTGGGGTGTACATATCCTACTCTAGTCTATTACCTAACCCTAAAATCGAGAGGTATGTCTCTCATTTATTCCATCCTCTAAATCAAATGAAATTGAGAAAGAAAAAAAGCAGCTGTGACTGCTGTTGAACCGAGAGATATCTGGATCGAGAAATACAGAGAAGAAATTGATGCTACTGTCATGTTTTGAATCAGCAAGAAAAAAGGTTGTATACTCAAATTGCAGAAGAAGATTGATGAGATATTGGTGGTTCTTAAACTGATAAGGTTTGAAGGAACTGGGGGTTTTTGCTTTCGGTTCTGAAATTGAATCAATGTAATCGATTCATAGAGAAGGATTAAGAGATAGAGCTGCTGATGAGAATATGGTGGCCATAAATGATGATCATGGTGGATCTGTGAATCGAGATAGGAAGAGAAGAAATCTAAATTGAAGTTGTTGCTGTTGATCATGGGTTCAATGTAATCTGAGATTGAATGGGATTGTGAGATAATGATGGCTGGGTTTGCT
>NW_020644276.1:537-1000 GCF_003573695.1 Papaver somniferum
TTGTTGATTATGGGTTCAATGTAATCTGAGATTGAATGGGATTGTGAGATAATGATGGTTGCGTTTGCTGTGAATTTCAGAAATAAATGATGAAGATTTTGGTGCGCAATGGTTAGTTCAGATTCAGATGTAGAAGATGCGGTTGTGTAAAAAGGGGATCTGATATTGACGTTCATGGGTTTCGAGTGGAGGAAAGTAGATGAGTTTGAATTAATGGGTTTCGTCTGGTATTGGTGATGGCTAATCTGATCTCAAAAGAGAAGAGAATCTAAGGAGGAATCGAGCTCGTTCTTGAGATGTTATGATATACAGGGAAAGAAGAGGAAATGGGGTGGTTCTGAGACTGCCATTAAATCTGTTGAATTGATAAATAGGAAGAGGAAGGCGTTATGCTGCCAAGGTTGAATTGAAGAATGGGTTGTGATTGAATGATTGATTAGATGAATGTTAGGAATTGTGTACA
>NW_020644277.1:0-515 GCF_003573695.1 Papaver somniferum
ATTATTCGCAGGTGCGTACCTAACTCTGAATTTCAATCTATTTTATCTTTTTGTCATTCTTATGCTTGTGGTGGTCACTTTGGTGCAAAACGTACCGCTCTCAAAGTCCTTGAGAGTGGCTTTTATTGGCCTACCCTATTTGAGGATGCATATGCTTTTTGCAAATCTTGTGATAGATGTCAACGAACAGGCAATCTAGGTGCTCGAAATCAAATGCCCCTCAATCCTATTCTCACTGTCGAGATTTTTGATGTGTGGGGCATTGATTTTATGGGTCCTTTTGTTAATTCGAATGGAAAATTTTATATACTTCTTGCTGTGGATTATGTTTCTAAATGGGTGGAAGCAAAAGCCACCCCTACTAATGATTCTCAAGTTGTATGTGAGTTTGTGAAGGAATATATTTTCTCTAGACATGGTAAACCAAGAGTGGTTATCAGTGATGGAGGCTCGCACTTCAAGAAATCCTTTCACGCTCTCCTCAAGAAGTACAACATTACACACAAGATTGGTAC
>NW_020644277.1:526-1000 GCF_003573695.1 Papaver somniferum
ATGGAGGCTCGCACTTCAAGAAATCCTTTCACGCTCTCCTCAAGAAGTACAACATTACACACAAGGTCGGTACGCCATATCACCCACAGACTAGTGGGCAAGCTGAAATTTCAAATCGTGAGATCAAGTCCATCCTGGAGAAAACCGTTAACACCACACGAAAGGATTGGAGTTTTAGACTAAACGATGCATTATGGGCGTATAGAACAACATACAAGACGCCGATTGGTATGTCTCCGTATCGATTGGTTTATGGAAAATCTTTCCATCTCCTAGTTGAACTTGAGCACAAGGCTTTATGGGCAGTAAAGATGTGCCACATGGAGTATGACAAAGCGGGGAAACAAAGGCAACTACAAATCAATGAGCTAGAGGAGATACGTAACGATGCTTACGAGAGTGCTCGTATATACAAGGAAAAGACTAAGCTTTTCCATGACAAGATGATTTCTCGAAAGAATTTTGTTGTGGGAC
>NW_020644278.1:0-657 GCF_003573695.1 Papaver somniferum
GAACCTTAATTGCCGGTGAAGGTGTTTTCACTTTTTCCATCAGTGGAAACCTTTTGTTGAGAAGAATCACTAGCCTTGATAAATTTTACCTCTTTGCTAATACTTGGAGCATCTTTTCCCTTATAGCCCAATCCTCGTATATCACGATGATTTTTACTTGCTCCTAACATAGTGGTTAATTTGCTTGAACTAGTATTGAACTTTTTCAACTCATCTTCCAACATCTTGATTTTATCAAGAGCAGCAGCTAAATCAGCCTCAAGGCGTTTTTTTCGAGCGAGACAAGCACTTTCTCTGTCATTAAAACTAATTTGTTGAGAGTTAAACCTTGCTTCATATTCTGCAAGTTTCTCTTCCAACAAAAAGTACTTTTGATAAAGATTATCACATTCAAGTGACTTCATACGTAGGTTTTCCTCAGAATCCTTGAGGATCGATTCGTTAGAACTATTAGAAAAATAAACACATGCGTAACATCTTCTCAATTTCTTGTTTTCTCGACAGACAGGAGGCAGAAGAGGTGAGACATGGGAAGTTGTAATGTTCTTCATCTTCCACGAATCCAAAAACTTAACATACTCTGAGACTTCCTCATCAACATCTCTATCAATATCTGAATCACCTTCATCAGAAAGTTCATCCAGCTGTTATTCTAGG
>NW_020644278.1:668-1000 GCF_003573695.1 Papaver somniferum
CTCTATCAATATCTGAATCACCTTCATCAGAAAGTTCATCCAACTGTTCTTCTAGGAGAGTTTCCCAATCAACAGTTTTTACATCAAGAGAATGTTTAGATATTGACTTAGATGTGATAGTTCTCTCAGGTGAATCCAAGCTTTTAGAATCATCTGGTAATTTCTGAACTGGTACGTTATTAGAGATAGACTCGTCCATAATTAGATCACTACAAACACAGACTTATAAGGTCTTTAACGTGTTTGCCTGCTCTGATACCAATTGAAAAGGCGGGGGTCTAACAACACCACCCAATATTTCGCTTAGCAATCTATATGGATAAACTCGAATA
>NW_020644279.1:0-305 GCF_003573695.1 Papaver somniferum
CAAAGGAAACTCCAACTCAACGAGTTGGAAGAATTGAGAAATGAGGCTTATGATAGTGCCAAGTTATATAAGCAGAAGATGAAGATGTTTCATGATAAGCGTATTCTGCGCAAATCCTTCATTCCTGGTCAGAAAGTTTTGCTGTATGACTCTCGATTACATCTTTTTCCGGGAAAACTGCGTTCCAGATGGAAGGGTCCGTACCTAGTACGCACAGTTTTTCCTCATGGAGCTGTGGAGCTAGAAGATGTCTCCAACAAGAACATTTTCAAAGTAAATGGGCAGAGATTGAAGCCATTCCTTGA
>NW_020644279.1:402-704 GCF_003573695.1 Papaver somniferum
TTGTGCTCATCCATTGTGACTCTGAATATGTTGGAGTTTTGCCCTGGATAACGGAGTTTTAGTCGAGCTTTCGCCGTACAATCGGGTATTCTCTCTCCTTTTACTCTACTCAGCATGTTCCTCTTCATATATTGTTTTATAATTCTTTCCATATTTTGAAACATTGAGGACAATGTTTAGTTTAGGTTTGGGGGTATAGAGTAGATACTATGATAATTTGCCATAATTGAAAACGAACTCCTTCTTCTTTTTGAAAAAATCGAAAAAATTCAAAAAAAATTAAAAAAATTGAAAAAAAAACA
>NW_020644280.1:0-355 GCF_003573695.1 Papaver somniferum
AAATACAAGGGAACCAGCAGTTGACTACACAGAACAATAACCATTTTTTTTTAACTTAACGGCATGAATAGATCTTTTGGATCCAAGCGCATGCTTCTTGTCAGCAGATTACACGATAGTTCCCACGGGTCCTGCATTCCACGCTTGCTTAGGCGAGGGAAACATGGAGAACACACGCATATTGCTATCCAAGTGTTAATACTTATTCCGATTGGTCTAACTGGTCTGGTCTAAATTTTTTTTTTTTTTTTGGAAAAGGTAACTCAGTCACTCTATTTCACCCTAGCAAAGGTAACAACTTGAATCGTGTGCCCCACCAAATCACTTGAAACAAAAGAAAACTAAAAATAGAAAG
>NW_020644280.1:555-1000 GCF_003573695.1 Papaver somniferum
TAAAGTCCAATTGTTTAAAGTCCAAAGTCCAAAATAAATAAATAAAAAAAATTACAGTTTTCCTCACACACTCTAAAAAAAATTAAAATTAAAAATTAAATCCTAAAATTGTCCTTTTTTTTCTTCTCTTTTCGCTTGTCGCTTTAAGCTTTTTCCTCTCCAAGTCCTTAGTTTTCACTTTGAACCTGCAAAATAAAGACAAAAAGAAACGTAAAAAGGAACAAACAATTCTAAAAAAAAATAATAAACCTAATAAAAAAAATCAATCTATATACAAGTCCGCGTCGGCGGCACCATTTTTTGTTATAGTTTTGAAAGTGGTAGTAAAAGTTCATTGCTCGGACTTGTAAAGATTTAAAAATAAAAATATATACACAATATTTGTCACAATGGGCGAGAGGTACTGGGACTAATGATTCGGCCAATTTTCATAACATAGGGATCA
>NW_020644281.1:0-346 GCF_003573695.1 Papaver somniferum
AGAGGCACGGATGTATTCAGTGATAATGCTCAAAGGAGCATTCATGGAGGAACTAGGATTAGAAGTCTGATTAAAGAAGGAAAGAGAATAGATAAAATGATAATAAAATAATAAAGGAACCATGAGGGTAGGCCCACACGGCTAGCCGGCCGGCCATGCCGCCGGTTCTACCCGACCCTCCCCCTTTTCCTTATTTTATTATTATTATTAAGAAGCCTAACGAGAAGAAACCAAGATGTCTATTACAAGTCGGTGTGGGAAGCCTAGCGACAAGCTGGGCGCCAACACATGAAATAATTAATGGAAGGTAGAGTAAGCTCAGCTGGTCATCCCCGTTTCCCAAATA
>NW_020644281.1:357-1000 GCF_003573695.1 Papaver somniferum
CCCCCCCCCCCCCCCCCCCCCCCCCCCCCGGCTCCCTTGGATAGGTCATCCATGATGCTCGCTGGTAGGCTACCATGGCAACCTGTTCAATTAATGTAGTAGTGCGTTGTTGGAGCTTAGCTTGTTAGGATTCCAACTAGTTAATGTAATACTCTTTATTATTATAATAATATTATTATTAAGGTTTTGCTCTTTTCAGGATTCCTCTTTCGATCAAAACTCATGAAACTTCCATATTTTTCCATGAAGCATGTGGTTAAAAAAACAAGTGGTCCCGCAACCATGACTTGTCTTCATACTACCATGAGAAATATTAAAATAATATTATTTTAGTACATTTAATAGTGGTACTTCTACCACTATTAAGAGTTTCAGTGAAACTTAAAATTTTCATACAAGGATGAAATAATGCTCATTCAACCACCAAAAAATATCAAAATTCTCAGCATTGGTCCATGAAGAGCATGGAAACGCGGGCAAATTACCATGACTGGTTGGCTTGCAGAAGCCGATCCCACCTCTGTTGATGGTTTTTGACCTAATTAATCATCTAGAGTCCATATTTGGTTCAAACTCCTTCCTACAAGTGGGAATGATGATCCACTCACCATCAGATAGTCCCACGACCACCAAGGGACGGTAT